>NC_053022.1:176532292-176537292 GCF_003073215.2 Triticum urartu | reverse complement strand
CTGTATCATGCCATGTTGTTCTGACAGTATCATGTTAATCCTTGTTAACCTGTAATTGCCATGCTGTTGTTTGTCTTGATTGCTCTTGCTTGCTGTGATCTTGCAAGTACATTCAATGTACTGACCTGGCGTGTCATGCCAGTTTGCAGCTCATGCCGGAGTTGATTGCTTGTTTGTTGTGGATTCCTTGTTTGCAAGCTAGGATAAGCGTTCCAGCCAGAGTCCCTGTGAAGTGGAGTTCATCACCGTCGTCGCTGTTCCGCTGCTAGAGTTATTCCATTGCATCGTGTTGTTCTGCTTCTTGCATGGAGCAACCGTGGCAGCGTAGTGTCGTCATGCCGATGTAATCCCCTTGTATCCTTATAGTTTGTAATAAAGAGCTGATTTGTTCTATGCTAAGCAGTGCCGTATTCCAGAAGACTTCTCCTCGATCTCTGGGCTGGAATACGGGGCGTTTCGGTTTCTCTGAGCTGGGGTACCACAGGTTGCTTCGTGGCGAGAACGGCTACACACGTACGAGGGTGTGAGGGTCTGAATCAGCCAACCCTCTCTCCGTTTGCCATGGGCCTCCTTTTATAGATCAAGGGGTCACCATAGTGGCAAATCGGTCATTACACACTGATTAGATAGCAAATAGTGCTATCATACCTAACTCTGCAGGCTGACAGAGCGCATTAAATGCGCCGCTCAATGTCACATCACAGCTTGCCCGGCAGGCCCTGCCGGGCTGTTTTGGCAGCTTCGCGCCTGTTTGCTTGACACGTCTCAGGACGGGTGTCGCTTGGAGGTATCTTCTATGGGAAGTGGCTACCATGTGGCAAATAGCAGCCACTTAGTCACTTTAGAGCTTGACACCGCACTGATCGACGACGTGCATCGTGATGAGGTGGTGCGGTGGAGTGGTTTGCCTCCGTAAGCCCCGGCAGGCCTGCCGGGATGATTTGAAAGCTTGCTTCAGGGGGTAACCCCATCTTTGCTAGGCTCGCCTGCCCAGCACGGGAGGGTTTTCCCTTAGTGATATGTTGCTTCCTTGGCTAGTCTTGGTCCTCTTGATATGCACGTTGGTCCTTCAAAGAACCGGTCTCTTGTGCCTTGATCTAATCTTGGTGTCGTAATCTTTCTCTTCGGTCTATTTCTTGCCGTCCGTGCATGAGTCACGGGAAAACATGTGCCCCTATTTGTGTTCCCCGACAAGTTGCAAGGGATTCTTTTGGCACCTTTGAAAACTTAGGTTAAAAGCATCGATACGGTCAACTCGAGGGGGTGTGAATAAAAGACTATAAATTTTAAGCTTAGTTGACAATTTTAGGGATAAGCAGATAATTAAGGTTTGCTAGAAATGCTACTTGGTGAATACAACCTATATGGCAAGCAAACTTAAAGCAAGGTATGGTAGGCAACAATCTAGATGGAAAGCCAACAAACATACAAAGTAAAGTAAAGTGTTGGGAAGGCTTAACCACAAGTGAGTCGATGACGTGGATTTTTCCTGAAGTTCACAGTTCCTTGGGGAAGTGTGATGTCTACTACACAACTATATTCTTGTAGACTCATGTTGGGCCTCCAAGCGCAGAGTTTTGTAGGACAGTAGCAATTTTCCCTCAAGTGGATGACCTAAGGTTTATCAATCTATGGGAGGTGTAGGATGAAGATGGTCGCTCTCAAAACAACCCTGCAACAAAATAACAAAGAGTCTCTTGTGTCCCCAACACACCAAATACAATGGTAAATTGTATAGGTGCACTAGTTCGGCGAGGAGATGGTGATACAAGTGTAGTAATGATAGTAGATATTGATTTTTATAATAGGAACAATAAGAAACAACAAGGTAGCAAGTATCGGAAGTGATCAAAAACGGTATTGCAATGTTTGAAAACAAGGCCTAGGGTTCATACTCTCACTAGTGCAATCTCTCAACAATGCTAACATAGTTGAATCATATAGCAATCCCTCAACATGTGACGAAGAATCACTCCAAAGTTCTTATCTAGCGGAGAACATAAGATGAAATTGTTTGTAGGGTACGAAACCACCTTAAAGTTACTTTTCTGATCGATCTATTGAGCTATTCCTATAAGTTTCATAAACAGCCCTAGAGTTCGTACTAAAATAACACCATATGATACACATCAACCAACTCTAATGTCACCTAGATAGTCAAATGTCACCACAAGTATCCGTGAGTTGATTATACGATATGCATCAAACAACTTCAGATTCATAATATTCAATCCAACATAAAGAACTTCAAAGAGTGCCCCAAGATTTCTACCAGAGAAACAAAGACTTAAATGTGCATCAACCCATATGCATAGATTACCCCGATGCCACCTCGGGAGTCTGCTAGTTGAGTGCCAAAACATACATCAAGTGAATCAATAAGATACCCCATTGTCACCATGGGTATTCATACGCAAGACATACATCAAGTTTTCTCAAATCCATAAAAGTATTCAATATGATAATAATGAAACATAAAAGGTAAAAACTCAATTCATCACAACAAGTTAGAGAGGGAGAAACACCATAAGAACCAACTACATTAACAAAGGTCGCGGTACATCAAGATCATGCTAAATCAAGAACGAGAGAGAGAGAGAGAGATCAAACACTAGTACAAACCCTTAGCCCCGAGGGTGGACTACTCCCTCCTCATCATGGTGGCCGCCGGGAAGATGAAGATGGCCTTCGGTGATGATTTTCCCCTCAGGCAGGGTGCCAGAACCGGCTCCCGATTGAGTTTTCATGGATACAGAGGCTTGCAGCGACGGAAGTTCTCATCTAGGGTTATTTTGGGGGTTTCTGTATCTATAGGATTTTTTGGCGTCGGTCTCATGCTAAGATGGGCCTCAGGGAGCCCACCACCCACCAACACACCATTACTCCCCTAGTCGTGCCCTAGTGGATGGTGGCAACCTTGTGACTCTTCTAGCCTCCCCATAAAGCTTCTAGTGTCTCTTTTCTTCCAAAAAATTGTCAAAAAGTTTCATTGCATTTGGAGAACTATGATTTCTGCACAAAAAACAAAACAACGACAGTTCTGCTGAAAACAACGTCAGTCCAGGTTAGTTCTCTTTAAATCATATAAAATTGCACCCAAACCAAATAAAATTGTTGTAAATATGGCATGACTACTTCATAAATTATAGATACATTGGAGACGTATCAGCATCCCCAAGCTTAATTCATGCTCGTCCTCGAGTAGGTAAATGATAAAAGAAATAATTTACGAAGTGTGAATGCTAGCATAGTGTATAAATTTGATCAATAATAATTTCAATCACTTTTCCTAGCATCATAACAACAACTCTTTCTCATAAAACTCAACATGATAAAGTAGCAATCAATTCACATGTTATGGTTCAAACAATGCATTCTCTTGAAACTTAACAACCTATGTTCTCAGTCACCAAACAATTGCAATTCAACTTATTCAACAAAGTCTAAGTAAGAACATCACATACTCAATTATCATATAGTCTTCTATGATTTCTAGTACTCAAAGAATATTTTTAGAACAAATGGCATCCATCGAACACAGAGAAAGATATGGCCTTAATGTTTTGCCTCCCAACTTGTTTATCATAGAGATAATTGTCAACAATAATAATTCATGATAAAATATATTTGACTGGCCATATGTGCCTAGATGTTTCCACACCACATAATGCTTGCCAACTAGAGAATAATTGAGGTTGAAATGGGAATGATAACTTATTGACTCTTGCGCAAAAGTAAATACATAAAGTAAAAGATAGTCCCTTCATAGAGGGAAGCAGAGGTTGTCATGCGCTTTATATTTTTGGATGCGCAATCTCTTAATACAAACGAATGTCACATTACACTTCCCGCTTGTTATAGCAACCTTTATTATGCAGTCCATCGTTTTTCTTGCTTTACAATCACAAGTTCGTACAACACTTATTTTCCCTTGCACTAAAAGATCGTACATATTTAGGAGCAATTGTTATTGCTTTTTGCACTGATGACAACTTACTTGAAGGATCTTATTCAATCCATAGGTAGACATTGTTGGGGATATAACCTCGCGGTGTGACCCGCCCAGGAGGGGCCGGGTTATACTGTTGGCGACTCAAGAATAAAAGGCTTAAGATGGGCCTGAGGAGACATGAAGACTAGATGCAGCTTAAGAGGTGAGCATGTTGAAGGTCCAAGACCTGGAGGTGTGAGCCGGCCGATGGTGGCTTGCCTAATAAGGCAAGGAAACTTAGAAACCGAGTTGGTCACTGATACGTCTCCAATGTATCTATAATTTTTGATTGTTCCATGCTATTATATTATTTGTTTTGGATATTTTATATGCATTAATATGCTATTTTATATTATTTTTGGAACTAACCTATTAACCTAGAGCCTAGTGCCAGTTCCTGTCTTTTCCTTGTTTTAGAGTTTCGCAGAAAAGGAATACCAAACGGAGTCCAAACGGAATGAAACTTTCGCGATGATTTTTCTTGGACCAGAAGGCATCCAGAGGGCTTGGAGTGCACACCAGGAAAGCCACGAGGCGGCCACAAGGTCGGGAGGCACGCCCAGGGGGGTAGGGCGCGCCCGCACCCTTGTGGGCCCCTCGTGACTCCACCGACCTATTTCTTCCGCCTATATATTCTCAAATATCCCAAAACCTTCCAAGGAAGCTACGAAACCACTTTTCCACTGTCGCAACCTTCTGTACCCGTGAGATCTCATCTAGGGGCATTTTCCGGCGTCCTGCCGCAGGGGGGTTCGATCACGAAGGGCTTCTACATCAACACCATTGCCTCTCCAATGAAGCGTGAGTAGTTTACCATAGACCTATGGGTCCATAGCTACTAGCTAGATGGCTTCTTCTCTCTCTTTGATTCTCAATACCATGTTCTCCTCGATGTTCTTGGAGTTCTATTCGACCTAATACTTTTTTGCGGTGTGTTTTCCGAGATCCGATGAATTATGGATTTATGATCAGCTTATCTATGAATATTATTTGAACCTCCTCTGAATTC
>NC_053022.1:176294592-176531292 GCF_003073215.2 Triticum urartu | reverse complement strand
TGATCATCTCATCAAAGCATACATTCCAACTCCGAGATGCTTACTCCAGTCCCTAGAAGGATTGCTGGAGCTTTGCATACTTATTAGCATCTTTCAGGATTGACAAAACCTTCCGGTTTGTATCACATACAACCTTTCCTCAAAAAAACATCGAGGAAACAATGTTTTGACATCCTATCTGCAAGATTTCATAAATAATGCAGTAATCGCTAATATAATTCCAACAGACTCTTAGCATCGCTACGAGTGAGAAAGTCTCATCGTAGTCAACTCCTTGAACTTGTCGGAAAACATCTTAACGACAAGTCGAGCTTTCTTAATGGTGACATTTACCATCATTGTCCGTCTTCCTTTTAAAATCCATCTGCACTCAACAGCCTTACGACCATCGAGTTGTTCTGCCAAAGTCTACATTTTGTTTTCATACATGGATCCTCTCTCGGATTTTATGGCCTCGAGCCATTTATCGGAATCCAGGCCCACCATCGCTTCTCCATGGCTCGTAGGTTCATTGTTGTCTAGCAACATGACTTCCAAGACAGGATTACATACCACTCTGAAGTAGTACGCATCCTTGTCATCCCACGAGGTTTGGTAGTGACTTGATCTGAAGTTTCATGATCACTATCATAAGCTTCCACTTCAATTGGTGTAGGTGCCACAGGAACAACTTCCTGTGCCCTGCCACACACTAGTTGAAGAGACGGTTCAATAACCTCATCAAGTCTCCACCATCCTCCCACTCAATTCTTTCGAGAGAAACTTTTCCTCGAGAAAGGACCCGATTCTAGAAACAATCCCTTATTGCTTTCGAATCTGAGACAGGAGGTATACCCAAATGTTTTGGGTGTCCTATGAAGATGTATTTATCCGCTTTGGGTTCGAGCTTATCAGCCTGAAACTTTTTCACATAAGCGTCGCAGCCCCAAACTTTTAAGAAATGACAGCTTAGGTTTCTCTAAACCATAGTTCATATGGTGTCATCTCATCGGAATTACGTGGTGCCCTATTTAAAGTGAATGTGGTTGTCTCTAATGCCTAACCCATAAACTATCATGGTAATTCGATAAGAAACATCATGGTATGCATCATATCCAATAGGGTGCAGTTATGATGTTCGGACACACCATCACATTATGGTGTTCCAGGCTGTATTAGTTGTGAAACAATTTCCACAATGTCTTACTGTGCCAAACTCGTAATTCAGATATTCATCTCTATGATCATATCATAGATATTTTTATCCTCTTATCACGACGATCTTTCAACTTCACCCTGAAATTACTTGAACCTTTCAATAATTCAGACTCGTGATTCATCAAGTAAATATACTCAACATCTACTCAAATCATCTGTGAAGTAAGAACATAACGATATCCACTACATGCCTCAGCACTCATTGGACTGCACACATCAAAATGTATTAGTTCCAACAAGTTGCTTTCTAGTTCCATTTTACTGAAAAACGAGGCTTTCAGTCATCTTGCCCATATGGTATGATTTGCATGTCTCAAGTGATTCAAAATCAAGTGAGTCCAAACGATCCATCTGCATGGAGTTTCTTCATGCATATACACCAATAGACAGGGTTCGCATGTCTCAAACCTTTCAAAAACGAGTGAGCCCAAAGATCCATCAACATGGAGCTTCTTCATGCATTTTACTCCAATATGACTTAAGTGGCAGTGCCACAAGTAGGTGGTACTATCATTACTATCTTATATCTTTTGGCATGAACATGTGTATCACTATGATCGAGATTCAATGAACCATTCATTTTAGGTGCAAGACCATTGAAGGTATTATTCAAATAAACAGAGTAACCGTTATTCTCCTTAAATGAATAACCGTATTGCGATAGACATAATCCAATCATGTCTATGCTCAACGCAAACACCAATCTCGATGGTAGAGGGAGCGTGCGATGCTTGATCATATCAACATTGGAAACACTTCCAACACATATCGTCAGCTCACCTTTAGCTAGTCTCCGTTTATTCCGTAGCTTTTATTTCGAGTTACTAACACTTAGCAACCGAACCGGTATCTAATACCCTGGTGCTACTAGGAGTACTAGTAAAGTACACATCAACACAATGTATATCCAATATACTTCTATCGACCTTGCCAGCCTTCTCATCTACCAAGTATCTAGGGTAATTCTGCTCCAGTGGCTGTTCCCCTTATTACAGAAGCACTTAGTCTCGGGTTTGGGTTCAACCTTGGGTTTCTTCACTAGAGCAGCAGTTGAATTGCCGTTTCATGAAGTATCCCTTTGTTCCCTTGCTCTTCTTGAAACTAGTGGTTTCACCAACCATCAACAATTGATGCTCCTTCTTGATTTCTACTTTCGTGGTGTCAAACATCGCGAATATCTCAAGGATCATCATATATGTCCCTGATATATTATAGTTCATCACGAAGCTCTAGCAGCTTGGTGGTAATGACTTCAGAGAAACATCACTATCTTATCTGGAAGATCAACTCCCACTTGATTCAAATGATTGTTGTACTCAGACAATCTGAGCACAAGCTCAACAATTGAGCTTTTCTCCTTAGTTTGTAGGCTAAGAAAATCGTCGGAGGTCTTATACCTCTTGACGTGGGCACGAGCCTGAAATCCCAATTTCAGCCCTCGAAACATCTCATATGTTTCGCGACATTTCAAAACCGTCTTCGGTGCCTCAACTCTAAGCCGTTTAACTGAACTATCACGTAGTTATCAAAATGTGTATGTCAGATGTTCGCAACATCCACAGACCACGTTCGAGGTTCAGCACACTGAGCGGTGCATTAAGGACATAAGCCTTCTATGAAGCAATGAGGACAATCCTCAGTTTACGGACCTAGTCCGCATAATTCTACTATCAACTTTTAACTAATTTTCTCTAGGGACATATCTAAACAGTAGAACTGAAGCGCGAGCTACGACATAATTTGCAAAAACCTTTTGACTATGTTCAGGATAATTAAGTTCATCATATGAACTCCCACTCAGATAGACATCCCTCTAGTCATCTAAGTGATTACATGATCCGAGTCAACTAGGCCGTGTCCGATCATCACGTGAGACGGACTAGTCAACATCGGTGAACATCTTCATGTTGATCGTATCTTCTATACGACTCATGCTCGACCTTTCGGTCTTCTGTGTTCCGAGGCCATGTCTATACACATGCTAGGCTCGTCAAGTCAACCTAAGTGTTTGCATGTGTAAATCTGTCTTACACCCGTTGTATGTGAACGTTTGAATCAAATACCCGATCATCACGTGGTGCATTGAAACAACGAACTGTCGCAACGGTGCACAGTTAGGGGGAACACCTTCTTGAAATTTTAGTGAGGGATCATCTTATTTACTACCGTCGTTCTAAGAAAACAAGATGTATAAACATGATAAACATCACATGCAATCAAATAATAGTGACATGATATGGCCAATATCATATAGCTCCTTTGATCTCCATCTTGGGGCTCCATGATCATCTTGTCACCGGCATGACACCATGATCTCCATCATCGTGTCTCCATGAAGTTGTCACGTCATCTATTACTTCTACTACTATAGCTAACGGTTAGCAATAAAGTAAAGTAATTACATGATGTTTATGTTGACACGCTGGTCATAAATAAATTAAGACAACTCCTATGGCTCCTGCCGGTTGTCATACTCATCGACATGCAAGTCGTGATTCCTATTACAAGAACATGATCAATCTCATACATCACATATATCATTCATCACATCCTTTGGCCATATCACATCACATAGCATACCCTGCAAAAACAAGTTAGACGTCCTCTAATTGTTGTTTGCATGTTTTACGTGGCTGCTATGGGTTTCTAGCAAGAACTTTTCTTACCTACGCAAAAACCACAACGTGATATGCCAATTGCTATTTACCCTTCATAAGGACCCTTTTCATCGAATCCGATCCGACTAAAGTGGGAGAGACAGACACCCGCCAGCCACCTAATGCAACTAGTGCATGTCAGTCGGTGGAACCGGTCTCACGTAAGAGTACGTGTAAGGTTGGTCCGGGCCGCTTCATCCCACGATGCCGCCGAATCAAGATAATACTAGTAACGGCAAGCATATTGAACAAAATCAACGCCCACAACTACTTTGTGTTCTACTCGTGCATAGAAACTACGCATAGACCTAGCTCATGATGCCACTGGGAAACGTAGCATAAATTCAAAATTTTCCTACGTGTCACCAAGATCTATCTATGGAGTCATCTAGCAATGAGGGAGGAGTGGATCTACATACCCTTGTAGATCGCGCGCGGAAGCGTTCAAGAGAACGGGGCTGATGGAGTCGTACTTGTCGTGATCCAAATCACCGATGATCCTAGCGCCGAACGGACGGCACCTCCGCATTCAACACACGTACGGAGCAGCGACGTCTCCTCCTTCTTGATCCAGCAAGGGGGAGGAGAGGTTGATGGAGATCCAACAACACGACGGCGTGGTGGTGGAAGTAGCGGGATTCCAACAGGGCTTCGCCAAGCGCTGCGGGAGGAGGAAGATGTGTCGTGGGAGGGAGAGGGAGGCGCCAGGGCTTAGGTATGGTTGCCCTCCCTTCCCCCCACTATATATAGGGCCAAGGGAGAGGGGGAGGGCGCAGCCTTGCCCCTTCCTCCAAGGAAGGGTGCGGCCAAGGGGGAGGAGTCCATCCTCCCCAAGGCACCTCGGAGGTGCCTTCCCCCTTTAGGACTCTTCCTTTTCCCTCTTCTCTTGGCGCATGGGCCTCTTGGGGCTGGTTCCCTTGGCCCATATAGGCCAAGGCGCACCCCCTACAGCCCATGTGGCCCCCCGGGGCAGGTGGCCCCACCCGGTGGACCCCCGGGACCCTTCCGGTGGTCCCGGTACAATACCGGTGACCCCGAAACTTGTCCCGATGGCCGAAATAGCACTTCCTATATATAATTCTTTACCTCCGGACCATTCCGGAACTCCTCGTGACGTCCGGGATCTCATCCGGGACTCCGAAAAACTTTTGGGTTACCGCATACTAATATCTCTATAACCCTAGCGTCACCGAACCTTAAGTGTGTAGACCCTACGGGTTCGGGAGACATGCAGACATGACCGAGATGACTCTCCGGTCAATAACCAACAGCGGGATCTGGATACCCATGTTGGCTCCCACATGTTCCACGATGATCTCATCGGATGAACCACGATGTCAAGGACTTAATCAATCCCGGATACAATTCCCTTTGTCTAGCGGTACGATACTTGCCCGAGATTCGATCGTCGGTATCCCGATACCTTGTTCAATCTCGTTACCGGCAAGTCTCTTTACTTGTTCCGTAACACATCATCCCGTGATCAACTCCTTGATCACATTGTGCACATTATAATGATGTCCTACCGAGTGGGCCCAAAGATACCTCTCCGTCACACGGAGTGACAAATCCCAGTCTCGATTCGTGCCAACCCAACAGACACTTTCGGAGATACCCGTAGTGCACCTTTATAGTCACCCAGTTACATTGTGACGTTTGGTACACCCAAAGCACTCCTACGGTATCCGGGAGTTGCACAATCTCATGGTCTAAGGAAATGATACTTGACATTAGAAAAGCTTTAGCATACGAACTACATGATCTTGTGCTAGGCTTAGGATTGGGTCTTGTCCATCACATCATTCTCCTAATGATGTGATCCCGTTATCAATGACATCCAATGTCCATGGTCAGGAAACCGTAACCATCTATTGATCAACGAGCTAGTCAACTAGAGGCTTACTAGGGACATGGTGTTGTCTATGTATCCACACATGTATCTGAGTTTCCTATCAATACAATTATAGCATGGATAATAAACGATTATCATGAACAAGGAAATATAATAATAACCAATTTATTATTGCCTCTAGGGCATATTTCCAACATTATCTCCACCAAGAGGTAGCACTGTTTTATTTGAAGACCGTGTTTTTACTCCGCTAGATACTGGCATCACCCGCTCCAATTCAAATGGCTGATAAACAGGAAACATACTTGAATGTACAAACATTGTATGAGAGACAGATGTAATAGATGGTGTGGAAAAAAGAGGGCATTTAATAGTTGACATGTATATTGTTTAAGTAAAACGGATAGCATGACATAATTTCACATATATGATGTCTATCTAAACTGGATAGCATAGCATAACATAATCCAAAGATATGATGAATAACTAAACATGATCGCATGACATAATTCACATACATGTTATCTAAGTAATCAGGATCGCATGATTTAATTCACATATGTGATTTATATGCTAAGCAGAGGGTATTCGCATATATGATGTCTGAACTAAGAACATGGTGTTGAATATTGTGTATATGATGTCTAAACTATGCAATGCAAGACACCATATGCATGATATGAGCAGTATAACCGTGCCAAGTTAGAGCATACACCTCGGTGGGGGAATATGGTTGGTCATATGTCTCTGAATCCATCTCTGAGGAGCTACTGGGACCCAACAAGAGATCTGCTTCGACAAGTAGCACTGTCTGCTCTAAAGGCCTTGTTTTCACTCCAGATTTTTCCATCCCCCACTCAAATGGCTGATTCACAGGAAGAGTAGTTTAATGTACAAACATTGTCGACAAATGGAGATGTAATGAAGAAAAGGATGGGCAAGATATCATTCAAATATATGATGCCTGGTTAAACAGGATGGCATTGCATAATTCACATATATTATGGCTGGCTAAAAGACATGAGACTGCATAATTCCCATATATGATATAGAAACTAAACAGGTGACATTACAAAACATGTCTAAACTAAGCAGATGACATATACGATGTCAAAAGTAGGCACTTCAAGGCAACATATGTATGATATGACTAACACCATCATGCCAAGGTAGAGAAAACACCTTGGGGGTAAATAGGAGTGGCCAGCTGTGTCTGAATCCGCCTTAGAACAGATATCTTCCTCTGGATTACAATCTAGAGAGGGGGGAGGGGGTTTGCTATTGAACCCACCATGGAGCGATGTCTGCATGACATTGTATTGCCGTGCAAAAATCTTCTCTTTTTGTCTACATGTTCAACATGACTGTGTACAATATCTGACATGCATACAAAAAATATGATGAGATTATGTAAGGAGAGCATGCAGAAATCTAGAGTGATGGTAACAACCAGTGGATGGATCCAAAAATAATGATAGCAAGCTGATGATTGCTTTAATATAATGAAAAGACAGATGATGATAGCTTTACTATTTGTTTCCCACCCAACATGAACAACATAGGCATACCCTAGGTGAACCAGATATTAGACAGAGATACTATTCATTGATGCCTCGATATGTGCCCCACAACTAATTTAGAACTCAAATTTGAACATTAATTTGGACCTGACTTAGAGTCTAAGAGGTGAACAAGACGATAAAGTAGCAGGTAATTTTAAGCAATGCATAACATAAGTAGAAACAAAAGAGTGCAACCTCTCTTGTGGACCCGTGTACTCCTCAGGTTCATCTGCTGAGTCGATGATGGTGATGCCGTTGCGGTGGATGCCGGCGGCAGGGAAGGAGATCTAAGGCGGCGAAAGACGGTCAGGAGTCGTGATGTCTGGTTTGGTGGATGCTTCTGTTGATGGAGCAGCTCAGGTGAGGTGGACGACGTCGCAGCAGGAGCAGGACAAACCACACAAAGTTTCCTTTGACACCTACCTGTAACTGAAGTAATTCTGCAAGGGCTCATTTAGCTTGCATGATTCTAAAAACACAGGGATAGGAAAAACACCGGAATAGGATAGGAATGCACATGGTAAACAAAGAATTTGTAAACATAGGATTTCTGTCAACTTGGGTATTTGGTTCATAGGAATTGGAAGAGCAGAGGAATGCAAAGAAACATGGCCAAAATAAAGTGACACCATATGAAAGCGTGTACAGTTAGAATGTTATTCTGACACTAATGCACTTGGTCTTGTTTTCATGCATAGGATTTTGAAAAGTAGGTCCAAGTGGATGTTTTGATCCATTCCTTTCAACAAAATGCATGAATAATTGAATAGTAGAGTGCCATAGGAAAATTTCCTATTGCTATGTTTTTCCGTCGAACCAGAATAGCCCTAATGGATCGACATGAATGTAGAGTAATAAGTGATGCAACAAGTGTACAACCTCTTTGCAGTAGCCGTGTCGACCTCAACACCATTGGGTTGGTCGCTAAAGAAGTTGAGGCAGAGGTGGCTGTCGGAGGTGTGGAGGAAGATGTGAGGAATCTTTAGACGGTGTCCAGGGCACTGGTCTATTGTGATGGATCGTTCCGTCGTTGGAGCAGCTCCGACGAGCTGTAAGACGTCGAGGCTGAAGTAGCACAAGACAGACATCGTTAATCTCAAGTGGGATTCTAATAGCATCTCCTATAGATGATGTAAAATACATTACCACCAAAAACCACCTGACTACAATAGATGAGGTAAAAATTGTTGACTCTGAACTTAACTGTCGAAACTGAAATTTACTATGGAATCTAAATGTTACTGTTGAAACTGAACGCAATGGTAGTAGAGAGGCACTTCACATGTAGTTTAGGGAGGGCCTGCAGTTCATCTTCAACCTGCACCCCCCTGAGCCGCCAGCCACCACTGGCCGAACCGCCGCCCCCCGCGCTGCCTTGCTGCCCTGAAACAACTCCCCACCACCTCGCCGCCCCGAAACAACTCCCCACCGCCAGTCCGCCGCCGCCCCGGCCAGCCCTCTACCCCCCCCCCCTCGCCCGCGCGCCGAGATTTTTCTCCGGCGATCCCCAACGTCACCGCCCCACCACCGTGCCCCCATCGTCGGTTACCACCGCCCCCACCCTGAACCCTAAGATAGATAGTGGGGTACCTCTCCGGCAAGCCCCCTTCCCCGCTGCGGGTGGTTCTTCCTTAACTCCGGCGAGGCACCCCCCCCCACCCCCAAAAATCGACTGACCCAAAAGTCGATTCAGTCGACTGAAGTGTGGTTAAATCAGAGCAGAGCAGTCGCACGAGCGAGGGGGAGAGCAGCAGCAGCACGAGCGAGAGCCAGAGCAGCAGCAGCAGCGCGAGCGAGCGAGCGAGAACCGGAGCAGCAGCAGCAGCAGTTTCGGCTAGTATGGACGCCACCGCCGAAGGGGCCTCGCACTGGGGGAGAGACGCCGTGGAGATGTCACCCGCGGCGCCGACTTTGAGGTAGCCGCTCCATGGGGGTGTAGGATGGAGCACCGTCGGTGCCGGGAGGTCGAGTTAAGGAGAAGGTATGATGCGATGAGTGTACATCCTCTTTGGTAGCGTCGAGTAGGCCTCAGCTTCGTCCGAGGAGTCGGTGAGGATGCTGCGGTTCCGGTGGAGCTGGTTAAGGAGGTGCTGTGGGGATGGAGCAGCCGCGATAGACGAGGCAATCGTCAGAGCAGCTCCTTGGAGGTGGAGGACGGGGCAGCTGAACCGGAGGGACGACGAGATGGGCGACGGATCCTCATCGGAGGAGGTGGATGAAGGACGTCGAGCTGTTGCGGTGGATGACGTCGTCGGGGAAGAGGCTCCGGCTGGGCAGCGGTGAGGTGGCGGATGGAGGAGGGTGGGGTTTCGCGGCTGGAGCAGAGAGGTTAGGGCGGCCTGGGATTTCGAATGGAGAAAAGGAGGCGATGGGAGGGGGAACCATGACTTAGGGACGCGCTTGTCCAAAATGTAGGGTGTGTTACAAAAGTACCCCCACCGATTTGAACTAGCGGCCCTTTCGGCTCAGGGTTAGAAGGGGGATTTCGCATGTCGGGATTTGGCAGCTGGAGGGAGTTTTTGCGCGCGTTGTAATTTCGGGATAGCAAGGCGTGGGTTGTGAAGGCACCAGTTTTGGGAGCACGATATCTGAATTTTCGGGATATAACAAGGCGCGGGTTGAATTTTAGGGACAAGCCTAACGTGTAATATTGTATGTGTACATACCAAATCAATTCACACTTCCCTCAATGAAAAAAAATGAAAAAAATAAAACTATTCACACCACACAAAGAGAGAGTCTTGTCCCGTTTTACTATACAAATGCTATTCAAAGCTATGAATCCATGTTATGTCCAATTAAATTTTTTCGTTGGTTGTATAATGCATGTAACCTACTTGTACCAACATTTTAGTGCGTTCCAAATGTCTATATTACCGCTGCAATTCGAACTAAATTTGAATTCGTTTCTCTATTTCAATAAGAATCTACAATCATGATTGTTGCCAATTTCAACCATCATTCGTGTATTACCTTAACAACACACCACATGATTACTATAGAGATAGATATGAACTATGTGTACAATATGAACTCGAATTCAATTTTTTGAATACACTTGATGTTGATTCCAAATAATAGTACATTTGATGTACTAACTAGATATTCATAATCTAAACCATGTTCCATACGTACACCGTGTTTATCACACAAAGTATAGTGCCCAGTGTCGGTGTCAAAACCGGCAGATCTCGGGTAGGGGGTCCCGAACTGTGCGTCTAAGGATTGATGGTAACAGGAGACAGGGGACACGATGTTTACCCAGGTTCGGGCCCTCTTGATGGAGGTAATACCCGACTTCCTGCTTGATTGACTTTGATGAGTATAGGGGTTACAAGAGTTGATCTACCTCGAGATCGTATGTTGTGGTCTAAACCCTACAGGTATGATGAGTAATGTCATAATGATCTATTGACTAGCCTGGCCTCGGCTTATATAACATACCAGAGGCCTAGGATAACAAGAGTCCTAGTCGAATACATCGGTGGAGAGGAGTCCTTGTCTTGATCACCAAGTCTTGTGGAATCTTCCTCGTATATGTCTTCGGCTATCCGAACTAGCCCATGAGCATACGGCCATGGGGATCCTCGGCCCAATCCAACTGATTGGGAGACGATGTGGTGAGTACCCCCTAGTGTAGGACACCGTCAGTAGCCCCCTGAACTGGTCTTCAAGTTGGGGACGCTCCTCGATTCTTCTGAACTGTTCTTCATCTTCGGTCGTCGGTCTTGAAAACTGGTTCAACAAATCTTCTCATCTTCGATCTTGAGGATCGCCGAAGTGCATCCAAAGAGTTTACACGTCGGGCATCTGAGGAGCCCCTTTAAGTTCTCGGCCTTTCTCAATGCCTTGTTATTTTTATGCCACACCTCGGGTTTGAAGTTGTTCCCGGGAGGCAGCGTCCTCTTGCGCCCGAGCTCCAACGTCGGACTGCATTCGAGGTATCTTTTGCAGCCGAGCACCAATGCCGGACCGCTTCCGAGCTCCAACGCCGGAATATATCCGAGCTCCAACGCCGGAATATGTCCAAGCTCCAACGCCGGACTATATTCAAGCTCCAACGTCGGACTGTATCCGAGCTCCAACGTTGGACTGTATCCGAGCTCCAACACCGCACTATGTCCAAGCTCCAACGCCGACTGTATCCGAGGTGTCACAAATCACCTTGGTTCAAAAAAAAGTTGAAGGAGTTTAGCCGAGCTTAATGCCGAAAATGCCCTCCATGGAGCCAGCCACTAGCGCCCGAGCCAGCCACCACCCCGACTGCGGGCCGATTTTTTGTCAATATTTTTGATTGGTGCAATTTATTCTCTGCCGAGATATATAGCCGGTAGCCCTCAAGGTGTGTATCGGTCTAAAACCCGAGATGCACCTGAAGGATGACATAAGACCGCTGATCCCAATAGCCCCTGAGACTCAGGTTGATTCACAAAATCGGCCAAAGGATCAACTCCTAGCTCGGCAGAATACTTCTGGACACAAAAAGCGGTGTGCAAATTCCTCGAGACTCAGGTTGGGTGTGGCTGACCAACCTAAGGATCATAATCTCCTCGAAATCTATATTGCACTTTAAATTTTCTGCATTGGATTGTCAATGCAGTAGCCCCCGAGACACTCGTCGGGTGGCAACACCAGATCAGGGGATCGATACGCCCCTTTCAATATTAGTGAATGATAAGCCCGAAGCCCAGTAGCCCCCGAGCCTTAATGTGCGCATGGGTGGCCGAATTAAGGATAGATATCCAGAGTAAAACCACAAATTATGTGTAATGATTCTATGTATCCAAGTACTTTACATCATTAATGCTCGGATCCGCATTGTACAAAACTTTGTTGACCGACCATCAGCTTTAACCTCCTAGGCTAGAAGCCGGGGAGTGTTTGTCCTACTTTATCAAGCCGTTATAAGGGCAAAGATTTATGGAAAACAAGGCAATCCGGCGGTTTTATAAACAAAGGTACGCGGAGGGATATGTTATATTACTTAATGTAAGAAACATCTTCCAAGGAAAATAGTCCCGCTATCGGTTCCTTTCTTTGGGTCGTCATGAAACCTCACCTCCGATCAAATGGGAGGAAAATATTGAGGATTTTGTTTGAGGAAAGTTCCCGAACTCTGTGGTATTAATGAACCAATTTTTTTACTTCTGTCGTTGCCGACCAATGTGATCCTTTAAGATCGCTAGCTTTCGGCTTCACCTAGTCTGAGGTACTAACTTGGATGACCCGGTAGTAACAATCATAGAGGTGCTCCCTTTACCGCCTAGCCGAACAATCGGGAATGTAGGGGTAAGCATAGGAGCCAGGCAACCCAGCTTGGCAAAAATCTTAAGTCAAATTGATGCATATTTGGGGCTTTATAACGATGATTACAGAAGGCAGCCCTTGTATATTAAATACAAATGACGGTGATATGTTTATTTTGACTCCGTTGCGACCGTTTATCAGTTGAAAGTGGCCCATCGTCGGCTTCTACCCCTTTGTAGATACTACGCAGGGTGTCTCCGCAATAACAAGACAACCCTTAGCCGACGTCTCAGTGCCCGAAGGCAGTTGTGTTAGCGGAAACGAGGCAATCAAATATGCGGGCTTTATAACTTTCACTTAGTCATAGGAGCTTTAAACTGGGGGAGCTAGTTATGATCCCCGGTTAGTGTTCAGCGACATCCGAGGTCAAGTCGTGAACACTTCGGCCAATGTTATGAACGGCCTGTCATTTAACATAGTCATCGGATCGCTGACCAGTTTACGCTTATTGTAACAGTTAGTTTTTGGCTTTCTCCACTGAGGTGCTTAACCATGCGAGCTGGAAGCACAATCGCAGTGGTTCTCCCTTTGCACACCTAGCCGAACAAAGCAGAACATAGGAGGCAAGCACAGGAGCTGGGCAACCCAACTATTTGACCGAAGACACAATTTGAAACAAATGCATATTTAGCAATATCCGAGAATGTTTTTGCCGGATCTCTAAAGGAGTCTGGCGTTGCACAGCGAGACTTGTGCTGAAAACACACAAATAGTTTAAAAGTACCATAAGCTTGGAAAACCAAAAATCATCAGTAAAAACTTGACGTTCAAACAAGATCAAGTGTTCGGTGCCAATCCGAAGATTGGAAAAAAGAAAAAGTGTGCTTTTGCCGTGCTTTAACATGACACACTCGATCTCAACACTTCAGGCGGGCCAGCCTACGGCTGCGAGCTCCTTATCCCAAAGCGGAGTACTTCTTCGAGGCCAGTTTAGCGAACTAAACTCGAGCAGCTTTTTAGAGAGAAGACAGGCTATCCGGCTATTGACCATACACTCAAGTCGAAAAAGAAGCGGTAGAAAAAGACTTTGCAACGACCAAGAAGAAAACACATTTCCTATAAAACAACTCATATAAATTTTAAGAGCCCCCAAGTGACTTGGGAAAAATAATTTTATGTATAATGATTGTATGTACTGATGTACTTATATCATATCTGTGTTCACCCGAACTTTAAACGCGTCTTAACCGACCGTCGACTTCTCCCTCTTCTGTCAAGGACCGAAAAGTGTCATGTACTCCACCTGTCGAAAGCATAGACAGTGTTTCCGATAACCAGACACTCAGGCCATAAGGCTATAACATACAAAGCGCGCTGTGATGCCCTGAGACCGATGTGCCAGGTGTCCTCCGCTTATTTGCTGTTGTTGGCTTGTCATTTGCTTGCGTGTTGCATCTTATCATGTCATCATGTGCATTGCATCATCATGTTTTCAAAACTTGCATCCATCCCGGCCTCCTCGTTCTCTCCGTTGTCCGTTCTGAGCCCAGACACACTTGCACGCGCCCGCGGCATGTCTGAAATAGTATTTTATAAGTGGCCGGAAAATGTTCTCGGCATGGGATGAAAGTTGGCGTGTGGTCTAATTATAGTGTAGATATACCGCATGTCAAGTTTCATCGCATTTGGAGTTCGTCTGATAGCCCAATCGTTAAACTATAGCGACAGTATAGCCGGTCTAACGTCGGACGTTTTCGGTCTCTGAAAACTGTTGCCGGGCTTTCCCTCTCTTTCCTCTCTAGACCGTCTACACAGACCACTACCTACCGTCAGGTCCAACCTAACCTCTCTCGTCAGCCCGCAGCCCCCCTCGCGCGCGTCCGAAAGTTGCCCGAACCCGACCCGAACTGTCGCCACCGTTGTGTCCGGATCATCCCCAAACATCTACAAAACATCTCCTTTTTCCTATTTGGTCTTCCTATCTTTTATTTCTCGACCGTCCGATAAAAATCGGAGGGACCAAATACCCTAACCAAAATCCTCGTTGCTATATAAATAGATGGAACCCTAGCCTTGTCCCATCCATCCACCGAATCCCTTAGCCGCCACCACCCGACAACCTCCCTCTTTTCCCTCGTGCAGCCAGTCAACTCTTTGCTTTCTTCCTTGGGATCGCTCCTGATCCAAAAAAATCCACCAACCAGATCCACCTTCCTTTCCTCCTGTAGCACTCAACTCCTCTCGATCCATGCCATGCCTGCGCCTCCCGAGAGAGCCCGTCGTCGCCCCGTTCACTGCTTCCCGGAGTTCTTCACCGCGAGGCCTTCTTTGAGCCATGGCGCGCCAAGGTCTTCGTCGTCTCGCCTCCCTCGCCTCGCTGCCTCATCGCCATGGTAACGGCAGCAGTGTGCAAGACCCGGCACCGCTCCTCCTCTACGCGCCTGACGCCATGGCTGATTCCCTCACCTCTCTCTCGTCTTTAGGGACCCCATGACACCGCCGCAGACCCGGCCATGGAGCCATGGATGCCGCCCTCTGCAGCTCCGTAGCCGAGATCGTGCGCCCTCCTCCTCGTGCGCCCCCTCCTCGACCCTGTGCCTCCTGCATCCCCGTCGTCCTTCGGCCCTGCAGCCGCCTTCGTCCGCAACCACAGGAGCAAGAGCTCCTACCACCGCGAGCGCCCGAGCCCCCGTCGCCAAACGCCACCGTGGACAGCCGCAGGAGCCCGGCTGGACCAAGCCGCAACTCCTCTGCTTCCTTCCATACTATCCTTCTTCTTCTTCCTGCTGGAGCTCCTCCTCCCGAGCGCCTTGGCCAGAGCACCATCACCCATCAACGGCTTCGCCGGAGCAGCGCCGCTGCAATCATCCCTGCCTCGCCGCCTCCCCTTATTTCTCCTTCCTCCCTCTATTATCTCCTCCTCACGCAATTCTCTCCCTCACTCTGAACCTTGACAGGACAGGAGCCATGGCGCCCCGATAGGAGCAGCGCCCGCTCGGCCCGTCTGCGTTGACCCCCCTACATCCGCTCCATCCCTGCCGTCTCGCCAGAGTCCCCTGCCTCGCCGAACCCCGCTGCTGCTCTGCTTCCGACGAGCAGAGGACTGCGCCCGCTTCTGAGCCTCCCCGCTGTTCAGATCGAGCGAGAGGAGCAAGCCCGGTCCAGCCGCCTTCGTTGACCGCGTCCAGCTGCTCGGTCCGCCCGCGCAGCGCCTAGCCCAGCTTCATGCGGGCCTGCTGCTTCACCGACCTGGGCCAAGCCCATGGTGAGAACACCCCTGGCGCCCCACCCCTTTTTTCCTGTTGTTGGGCCAGCAGATCCGGCCCAGTATCTATTTTTTTTGGCTCTACGAATTTAGCTAATTTCCAGGGAATTGCAGATTTACAGAAAACCCCCTAGCCTTCATGCATTTAATATCTCACAAACTAAGCATCACATGTAAAAACTTTGTATATGAAACTTGCTTAGAATTTTGTCTAGTTTAATAATATTCAACTTTCATTCACGTTTAAAATGTTTAAAATGTTGTTTGTTTAAGTTTTGCTCCTATGCCATGTTAAAATGCTTTATTTCATAACTTAATAACCGTAGCTCCAAATTTAACAAACTTTATATGTAAATGTGGTAGAATTTTGCCAAGTTTAACATGGTGGCATCATCTTGCATGTTTAACAACTATAAAATATTGTTTAGGGCAGAACAGTACCAAATCTATAATATGATCATGAGGATTTTTCTGGACTTGTTGTTTTGTTGTTCCGGCCTCATTTAAACTTGCCTAGATAGATAGTTTCATCATGATTCACCTCTTGCCATGCTAACAACATTGAATATTGTTGGGTACATAAACAAGATCGAACTAAATAACTTGATGTGGTGTTTCGTCAATATGCAACCTGTTGCATATTGAGCCCCACTTAATTTGTAGGGTTGTTTGTGCACTTTACCATGCCAAGCTTCATTAAACCCGACATGCATCATACTTGATTGTGCATCATGCCATGTTGTTGTAGTGGTTGTTTACTATGTTGTTTGCTTCTTTCCGGGTTACTTTTCTCGTGAGCTTCGGTTCCGTTCCGGAGTTGTGAGGATCCGTTCGACTTCGTCCGTGTGTCTTCTTCATGACTCGTTCTTCTTCCTTGCGGGATTTCAGGCAAGATGACCATACCCTCGAAATCACTTCTATCTTTGCTTGCTTAGTTGCTCGCTCTTTTGCTATGCCTATGCTGCGATACCTACCACTTGCTTATCATGCCTCCCATATTGTTGAACCAAGCCTCTAACCCACCTTGTCCTAGCAAACCGTTGTTTGGCTATGTTACCCGCTTGGCTCAGCCCCTCTTATAGCGTTGTTAGTTGCAGGTGAAGATTGAAGTTTGTTCCTTGTTGGAACATGGAGATGTTGTTCCTTGTTGGGACATGTTTACTTGTTGGGATATCACAATATATCTTATTTAATTAATGCATCTATATACTTGGTAAAGGGTGGAAGGCTCAGCCTTATGCCTGGTGTTTTGTTCCACTCTTGCCGCCCTAGTTTCCGTCATATCGGTGTTATGTTCTCGGATTTTGCGTTCCTTACGCGGTTGGGCTATTATGGGAACCCCTTGACAGTTCGCCTTGAATAAAACTTCTCCAGCAATGCCCAACATTGGTTTTACCATTCGCCACCTAGCCTCTTTTTCCCTTGGGTTTCGCGGACTCAAGGGTCATCATTATTTTAACCCCCCCCCCCGGGGCCAATGCTCCTCTGAGTGTTGGTCCAAACTAGAGCCTTGTGCATCGCCCCCTCGGGGAAACTCGAGGTTTTGTTTTAGTTGTACGGATTGCTCATCTGAGTGTGCCCTAAGAACGAGATATGTGCAGCTCCTATCAGGATTTTTCGGCACATTCGGGCGGTGTTGCTGGATTTGTTTGAACTTGTCGAAGTTGTCTTGTAGAACCGGGATACCGAGTCTGATCGGAATGTCTCGGGAGAAGGTATATCCTTCGTTGACCGTGAGAGCTTGTCATGGGCAAGTTGGGACTCCCCTGCAGGGATTTGAACTTTCGAAAGCCGTGCTCGCGGTTATGGGCAGATGGGAATTTGTTAACGTCCGGTTGTAGAAAACCTAAAGTTGACCGTAATTAAAATACATCAACCACGTGTGTAACCGTGATGCTCTCTTTCCGGCGGAGTCCAGGAAGTGAACACGGTGTTGGAGTTATGCTTGACGTAGGTTGTTCTAGGATCACCTCTTGATCATAGTTTCTCGACCGTGCTTTGCCTTCTCTTCTCGCTCTCTTTTGCGTATATGTTAGCCACCAAATATGCTAGCCGCTTGCTGCATGCTCCACCTCATACCCTTACTTTACCCATAAGCTTAAATAGTCTTGATCGCGAGGGTGTGAGATTGCTGAGTCCCCGTGACTCACAGATATTTCCAAAACCAGCTTGCAGGTGCCGTTGAACCGTGCAGATGACGCAACCAAGCTCAAGGAGGAGCTCGATGAAGATCTTGCCCTTTGTGTTGTTTCATTCTAGTTGATCAGTAGTGGAGCCCAGTTGGGGTCGATCGGGGATCTGTGTAGCATTTGGGGTAGTCTTCTTTTATTTTGGCTCCGTAGTCGGGCCCTGATTGTATTTGGATGATGTAGTGCTTTATTCATGTATTTGTGTGAAGTGGCAATTGTAAGCCAACTATGTATCTCTTTCCCTTATCTATTACATGGGTTGTGTGAATATTACCTCACTTGCGACATTGCTTTCAATGCGGTTATGCCTCTAAGTCGTGCTTCGACACGTGGGAGATATAGCCGCATCGAGGGCGTTATAAGTTGGTAATCAGAGCCTTCCCCAACCTTAGGAGCCCCCACTACTTGATCGAATTAGCGGACGAGTTGAGTCTAGAAAAATGTTTTGAGTCATTTAGGAATTATATATCGGAGAGTTAGGAATTCTTTTTACTCCCCAGTCCCTTCATCGCTCTGATAAGGCATCCTGACGTAGAGTTTTGACTTTTCTCTTCTCAAATTTCACGAAATTTTTTTTTAGGATCACGCGGGTATCTTGGAATCGTTCCGATGGTTTTGTGACGAGAACATTGTTCTTGGTGCCTCCTGACATTTAGGGGTTGTGGCAGTGTCCCGGGGAGTTGAGCTCTGAGGTGTTTTCGTCACAATTTTATCGTTGTAGTTCTGGAATACCTGAGTTTAGTTCGCCGACATCGAAAATCTCTTTTATGCAGTTGTTGGTGAGATAACCTCGATGCCACCCAGTACTGGGGCGGGAGTTCGGGAGTATTGCCATAACTCGTATAACAGATGCTTTTCGAAGGTTGAGGTAGACGATTTCCGAAGTTTTCTTGGTTATGTGTTGAAGGATGGATACAGCTGGATGTAGGATTTGTTAGTTTTGGGTGAGATATTATGCTTCCCCGGTATCCCCAACACCTGATTGCATAACCGGAAAGGTTCGGGAGTTTTATAGGTGGGAATTCAAGTAGCTCGTAGGATATCTTTCCGACAGACGTATGATACGAAATTGGGGTTCAACGTCTAGTGGTCCGCCTATTCACGGTCGGTTTTACAGTGGTCTCGTTGTGTCTTAAAGAGTCCTTGGCTATGCCGACTCGGGGACGCTTCGTATGTCATGTGCACTGCCTTGTACATGATGGTGCTGTACGATCGAGCCCGTGTAGGCCCCACCACGAAAACTTCGGACGAAATTTCTATCATATGTTTGTTCCGGCTTATTCTGCAAGCCAATCCTTTGTTTTGTTTTGAGTTGTGGTATTCGAGTTGCTCCGAAGTCAAATGTTGATTCCATCCCTTGTCTAAGTGGTGTTCTCATATTCCTATGTGAATACTAATCCTTCTTGATCATCGAGATTGTCTTGCCAATCCTTTTCAACCGGTGTGCTTCTCTTCAAGCGGATCCGTCCATTTTCAACATCTGCAAGATTCAATCTCAGCTTTCTCAACGATGTTTGTTTCATCCTTCCCAAGTTTCCTTTGTTTTCCCGCCCTCCCACCCCTTCTTCTTTAAGGACTCGGATTCCTTTTTCGAGTATCCATTTTATTGATGGAAGTCTCTCCATTCTTTTCTTTCAATGTTCTTATCCAGTGATTCTCATGAAGATACTAACGGAGCCTCAAGTTCATCATTATTTGCTCTTTTTCTTCTCCGGTGGATTCAATTCAAGCTTTATCGATCATATATTTTTCTCATTTCAATGCTTTTATTATGCCGGTGCACCTCATAATAATTCACTTCTCGCTATACATTTGTTTCGAAGTGTTCAAGATATCTCGAAGATTCGTGTTTCCACTCTGCTTTCGTAATCCTTTCAAGCTCTTTCGAGGTTGTTATCTCATTCTAGCCATTTAAATCTTACCGGTGCATTCTCTCTTTTAAATCGTTCTACGGTCTTTCTTTTGAGTGGGCCCTAACCCACAGGTCTTTTCCCAGGATCTTACCTGACTCTTCTAATTTTCCCGGAGCTATCCTAAATTCTTTTTGAAGTTTGATGTAAGAATGAATCATCATCAGTCAAATGTCTTTCCCCAGGATCTTTCAAACTCTTTTCATTGTTGGCTCAACCTCTTCGCTTTCATTCTCCCGGGGTCTCTCATCAATTATCATGGTGGTGTTTCTCGTCGTCATTCTCGGATTTTGAAGACCAAAGAAGATTTTTCTCTCAATCCGGCTACATTATCTTCAAGATTCGTGATTCTAGCTTATTGTCATCCCCTCATAATTGTTTTGATTATGAGAATTCTTTTCACCCATCCAGAGTAATTCATGAGTCTTTTTAGTTTGTTTATCTAAAGCCCATCATTTCAGAAGACTTATTCATTCTCAGCCTTCAGCTATCATTCTCCAAATCTTACCGGTGCATCATTCAATATTCTCTAATCAGTTCGTGATCCCATCGTTCACTTGTATCTAAATTCTCTCAAGTATCCTCGTTAATTTCATAATTCTTCCCGGTGTTCCTTTATCTTTCCTTTGGTCATTTTAATTATTACGTTGGTTCGTGCAAGATTCCTCTTCTTTCGTTATCATATCAATTCATTCATTGTTTCGATTCCACCGGTGTTTCGTTGAAGGAATTCTCTAGTTGGCGCGATATCTATCTTAATCCTTTCTTCGATAATAAGTAGTATGCCAAATCCATTGCTTGTCATCAATTTTAATTGATGAGGGATAAGCATAATGTAATTATTATTCTTGTTTCATCGAGTTTATTCAATTCCTGTTTTCCGGAGTGGTTCATCATATCAATTCTCGATTTCACTTGATTCATCTTTTCTTTTCCGGAGTTCCAAGTTTTCAACTTATCTCGTCGCAGAGCTTCATCCAATCATCGCAAGGCTTCACCTTGTGTTCTCTACTTATCTTTCCTTTCGTTTGATCATCCTTTCATTATCGGAGTTCTTTGAGAGTTTCTTCTTGATGGCTCATCAAAGACTGAATTCCTTCTCGAAGGGTTCATCAACATTCTTTTTAGAGGAGCTCAAGCATTCTTCATCTTGCTATCCGGAGTGCAATTCTTTCTTCCGTCATTGGAGGTGGTATTATGTCATTCTTGATAATTTTCCTTCGTGTTTCAGGATTTCACAAGTTATCAAGAATGAGATATTTTAAATCCATCAATCTCGTCATTGGAGTTATCTTGGTTTAGATTTCACCGAAAGCCTTCCATTGGGAATGTTGCTATTTATGGTGCTTATAAATGACCCAAGTTTTTCATTTATCCTTCCGGTGAAATAGTTTCTCGTCTCCTTGCTGATATCAATCCAATCTACTGGTTCCGTTAGTGGCAAAAATTTCACCTCATAGTTTTGAGATGTTTTTCCATAAGCCCACTACAAACTTATTCGTTTTGTTGTTGGTCTTTCCCAACAATTCCGATTTAACCTTCTTGGAAGGGTGCCTTCCAAGATCATTTGTGGCAGAAGTTGTCATTTTCTTCTCAATTCCTTCCTTTTCATTTATCTATCGTCTATTTCTTTCTTCCGGAGGCATTGTGATGTTGCTCTCTTCAACCTTCTTCTTGTTATTGTCAGGATCTTGTTCTTTTCATGTTTTATCCATTTAACCGGAGTGTGTGCCCGCTGCTCAAGTTCTTTCATTTTATCAAGCCTTGCATATCTTTCCAACCGGAGTGCTGTTTGAAGTTGTTCTTCCTTGTCTCTCTTTTCTAACGGAGTGTTTCAACTTTGTTCTTCTCCGTTGCTTTCTTTCTTTCAATTTTCTCAACCTTTTCAAGGTTCTTTGGTTTTGCTCGTTTGTCAAAGAAGCAACTTAGTTTTTACCTTCTCTCTTCCTCTTCCTTCTCCCTCCGGTGCCATTCTAGATCTCGG
This sequence comes from Triticum urartu, assembly GCF_003073215.2. Taxonomy (NCBI): domain Eukaryota; kingdom Viridiplantae; phylum Streptophyta; class Magnoliopsida; order Poales; family Poaceae; genus Triticum; species Triticum urartu. The sequence continues at coordinate 176,509,429 of NC_053022.1, read as the reverse complement.
GACGAGATCCTCTCGTAGTGGTGGAGTGTTGTGACGCCCCGAGACCGATGTGTCAGGTGTCCTCCGCTTATTTGCTGTTGTTGGCTTGTCATTTTCTTGCGTGTTGCATCTTATCATGTCATCATGTGCATTGCATCATCATGTTTTCAAAACTTGCATCCGTCCCGGCCTCCTCGTTCTCTCCGTTGTCCGTCCTGAGACCAGACACACTTGCACGCGCCCGCGGCATGTCCGAAATAGTATTTTATAAGTGGCCGGAAAATGTTCTCGGAATGGGATGAAAGTTGGCGTGTGGTCTTATTATAGTGTAGATAGACCGCCTGTCAAGTTTCATCGCATTCGGAATTCGTCTGATAGCCCAATCGTTAAACTATAGCAGCAGTATAGCCAGTCTAACGTCGGACGTTTTCGGTCTCCGAAAACTGTTGCCGGGCTTTCCCTCTCTTTCCTCTCTAGACCGTCTACACAGCCCACTACCTACCGTCAAGTCCAACCTAACCTCTCTCATCAGCCCGCAGCCCCCCTCGCGCGCGTCCGAAAGTTACCCGAACCCAACCCGGACTGTCGCCACCATTGTGTCTGGATCATCCCCAAACATCTACAAAACATCTCCTTTTCCTATTTGGTCTTCCTATCTTTTATTTCTCGACCGTCCGATAAAAATCGGAGGGACCAAATACCCTAACCAAAATCCTCGTTGCTATATAAAAAGATGGAAACCTAGCCTTGTCCCATCCATCCACCGAATCCCTCAGCCGCCGCCGCCCGACAACCTCCCTCTTTTTCCTCGCGCAGCCAGTCAACTCTCTGCTTTCTTCCTTGGGATCGCTCCCGATCCAAAAAAATCCACCAACCAGATCCACCTTCCTTTCCTCCTGTAGCACTCAACTCCTCTCGATCCATGCCACGCCTGCGCCTCCCGAGAGAGCCCGTCTTCGCCCCGTTCACTGCTTCCCGGAGTTCTTCACCGCGAGGCCTTCTTCGAGCCATGGCGCGCCAAGGTCTTCGTCGTCTCACCTCCCTCGCCTCGCTGCCTCATCGCCACGGTAACGGCAGCAGTGTGCAAGACCCGGCACCACTCCTCCTCTACGCGCCCGACGCCATGGCTGATTCCCTCACCTCTCTCTCGTCTTTAGGGACCCCATGACACCGCCGCAGACCCGGCCATGGAGCCATGGATGCCGCCCTCTGCAGCTCCGTAGCCGAGATCGTGCACCCTCCTCCTCGTGCGCCCCCTCCTTGACCCTGTGCCTCCTGCATCCCCGTCGTCCTTCGGCCCTGCAGCCGCCTTCGTCCGCAACCACAGGAGCAAGAGCTCCTACCACCGCGAGCGCCCGAGCCCCCGTCGCCAAACGCCACCGTGGACAACCGCAGGAGCCCGACTGGACCAAGCCGCAACTCCTCTGCTTCCTTCCATGCTATCCTTCTTCTTCTTCCTGCTGGAGCTCCTCCTCCCGAGCGCCTTGGCCAGAGCACCATCACCCATCAACGGCTTTGCCGGAGCAGCGCCGCTGCAATCATCCCTGCCTCGCCGCCTCCCCTTATTTCTCCTTCCTCCCTCTATTATCTCCCCCTCACGCAATTCTCTCCCTCGCTCTGAACCTTGACAGGACAGGAGCCATGGCGCCCCGATAGGAGCAGCGCCCGCTCGGCCCGTCTGCGTTGACCCCCCTACATCCGCTCCATCCCTGCCGTCCCGCCAGAGTCCCCTGCCTCGCCGAACCCCGCTGCTGCTCTGCTTCCGACGAGCAAAGGACCGCACCCGCTTCTGAGCCTCCCCGCTGTTCAGATCGAGCGAGAGGAGCAAGCCCGATCCAGCCGCCTTCGTTGACCGCGTCCAGCTGCTCGGTCCGCCAGCGCAGCGCCTAGCCCAGCTTCATGCGGGCCTGCTGCTTCACCGACCTGGGCCAAGCCCATGGTGAGAACACCCCTGGCGCCCCACCCCTTTTTTCTTGTTGTTGGGCCAGCAGATCCGGCCCAGTATCTATTTTTTTGGCTCTGCGAATTTAGCTAATTTCCAGGGAATTGCAGATTTACAGAAAACCCCATAGCCTTCATGCATTTAATATCTCACAAACTAAGCATCACATGTAAAAACTTTGTATATGAAACTTGCTCAAAATTTTGTCTAGTTTAATAATATTCAACTTTCATTCACGTTTAAAATGTTTAAAATGTTGTTTGTTTAAGTTTTGCTCCTATGCCATGTTAAAATGCTTTATTTCATAACTTAATAACCGTAGCTCCAAATTTAACAAACTTTATATGTAAATGGGGTAGAATTTTGCCAAGTTTAACATGGTGGCATCATCTTGCATGTTTAACAACTCTAAAATATTGTTTAGGGCAGAACAGTACCAAATCTATAATATGATCATGAGGATTTTTCTGGACTTGTTGTTTTGTTGTTCCGGCCTCATTTAAACTTGCCTAGATAGATAGTTTCATCATGATTCACCTCTTGCCATGCTAACAACATTGAATATTGTTGGGTACATAAACAAGATCGAACTAAATAACTTGATGTGGTGCTTCGTCAATATGCAACCCGTTGCATATTGAGCCCCACTTAATTTGTAGGGTTGTTTGTGCACGTTACCATGTCATGCTTCATTAAACCGGACATGCATCATACTTGATTGTGCATCATGCCATGTTGTTGTAGTGGTTGTTTACTATGTTGTTTGCTTCTTTCCGGGTTGCCTTTCTCGTGAGCTTCGGTTCCGTTCCGGAGTTGTGAGGATCCGTTCGACTTCGTCTGTGTGTCTTCTTCATGACTCGTTCTTCTTCCTTGCAGGATTTCAGGCAAGATGACCATACCCTCGAAATCACTTCTATCTTTGCTTTCTTAGTTGCTCGCTCCTTTGCTATGCCTATGCGGCGATACCTACCACTTGCTTATCATGCCTCCCATATTGCTGAACCAAGCCTCTAACCCACCTTGTCCTAGCAAACCGTTGTTTGGCTATGTTACCACTTGGCTCAGCCCCTCTTATAGCGTTGTTAGTTGCAGGTGAAGATTGAAGTTTGTTCCTTGTTGGAACATGGAGATGTTGTTCCTTGTTGGGACATGTTTACTTGTTGGGATATCACAATATATCTTATTTAATTAATGCATCTATATACTTGGTAAAGGGTGGAAGGCTCGACCTTATGCCTGGTGTTTTGTTCCACTCTTGCCGCCCTAGTTTCCGTCATATCGGTGTTATGTTCCCGGATTTTGCGTTCCTTATGCGGTTGGGCTATTATGGGAACCCCTTGACAGTTCGCCTTGAATAAAACTCCTCCAGCAATGCCCAACATTGGTTTTACCATTCGCCACCTAGCATCTTTTTCCCTTGGGTTTCGCGGACTCAAGGGTCATCATTATTTTAACCCCCCCGGGCCATTGCTCCTCTGAGTGTTGGTCCAAACTAGAGCCCTGTGCAGCGCCCCCTCGGGGAAACTCGAGGTTTGGTTTTAGTTGTACGGATTGCTCATCTGAGTGTGCCCTAAGAACGAGATATGTGCAGCTCCTATCAGGATTTGTCGGCACATTCGGGCGGTGTTGCTGGATTTGTTTTAACTTGTCGAAGTTGTCTTGTAGAACCGGGATACCGAGTCTGATCGGAATGTCTTGGGAGAAGGTATATCCTTCGTTGACCGTGAGAACTTGTCATGGGCTAAGTTGGGACTCCCCTGCAGGGATTTGAACTTTCGAAAGCCGTGCCCGCGGTTATGGGCAGATGGGAATTTGTTAACGTCCGGTTGTAGAAAACCTAAAGTTGACCTTAATTAAAATACATCAACCACGTGTGTAACCGTGATGGTCTCTTTCCGGTGGAGTCCGGGAAGTGAACACGGTGTTGGAGTTATGCTTGACGTAGGTTGTTCTAGGATCACCTCTTGATCATAGTTTCTCGACCGTGCTTTGCCTTCTCTTCTCGCTCTCTTTTGCGTATATGTTAGCCACCAAATATGCCAGTCGCTTGCTGCAGCTCCACCTCATACCCTTACTTTACCCATAAGCTTAAATAGTGTTGATCGCGAGGGTGTGAGATTGTTGAGTCCCCGTGACTCACAGATATTTCCAAAACCAGCTTGCAGGTGCCGTTGAACCATCAAGATGACGCAACCAAGCTCAAGGAGGAGCTCGATGAAGATCTTGCCCTTTGTGTTGTTTCGTTCTAGTTGATCAGTAGTGGAGCCCAGTTGGGGTCGATCGGGGATCTGTGTAGCATTTGGGGTAGTCTTCTTTTATTTTGGCTCCGTAGTCGGGCCCTGATTGTATTTGGATGATGTAACGCTTTATTCATGTATTTGTGTGAAGTGGCGATTGTAAGCCAACTATGTATCTCTTTCCTTTATGTATTACATGGGTTGTGTGAAGATTACCTCACTTGCGACATTGCTTTCAATGTGGTTATGCCTCTAAGTCGTGCTTCGACACGTGGGAGATATAGCCACATCGAGGGCGTTACACGCGCTCAGGGAACTTATGCTATATTACCGACGAAGTGTAAGAAGCATCTTCGAAGAAAATAGTACCTCCACCGATACCTTTCTTCGGTTGCTCATTGTTACTATGAGACTTGTGCAATAGATTTTTTGTACTCATGAGTTCCGTTGTGTGTCGACCATTATTGAAAACAATTAGAGCGCTAGCTTTCAGCTTCACCCAGTCCGAGGTACTAACTCGGATGACCCAGTAGAAACAATCGCAGAGGTGCTCCCTTTACCGCCTAGCCGAACAATCGGGAACGTAGGGGTAAGCACAGGAGCCAGGCAACCCAGCTTGTGAAACACTTAAGTCAACATGGTGCATATTGTGGCGTAATACACGAACAAGGAACGAAGCCGTACAAGTATAATCATATGCAAGAGGAAAGGCTTCATAAAGGAAGCCCCCAAGTAAATGGGGTATTTGAATTTGCTTGCAACAAACAATATTTTGTCAAAGAAAGTTTTTCGCAGATGACTTTTTGTCAAAAAATCATAATGCTTGGTCGAACCAAACAAAATTTAAAACTAAAGGTTTTTAAGTATGGAAGCGACTTAGATGGTTAATGTGCTCGGTGTCGATGCACGGCCCGAGCTTACGGCGGAACAAGGTCCCAGCCCCCAAGCCGATCCCGAGGTGGCGGAGCGAAGATCTCGGCACTCCGAAGTGGCGACATAGCATGGCCAATGCAGGCCGGCAGTGTGACGCCGAAGTCTCGGGCGTGGCTTAATGAAGTAATGACGAAGCCCTCGGTCCAGCCGACGTGACGTGGTACGTCGGTACGCCGAGGTGACAGCGCTGCCCGACCCGGATCCTTTACCTGTGCATAGAAAATAGTGTGAGCCGGAGATAATAGGAATAATAAAAAAATGTTGCATAATTAATGATTTACGCAAAGTGAGTAATAAAAGAAATATGGCCCGTGTGCCGAACACTCGATGAGGTAGAGCTCTCTCAGCGATGCCGAAGTCCCCGAGGCAACCGAACATGTCGGTATGGCGATTCGACCAACAAGGGGATCACGCGAGCCGACAACGACGTCGGCTTGCCAAAGCGACTGCGTGATGCAGTCGAAGTCAGTCACCTACACACATAAAATAGTGCGGTCCAAAAAGCATAATTGCTTTTCGCAAAAATAATTTATTGAAAGAGATGTGGCCTGGCGCCGAAGTCATGTCGATGCAGGGTGTCGGCATGATGGGGTGAAGGCATGGCCAAGCCTGAATTCACAGGCCGGTCTGAGTTCCGGATGCGGCATTCACCGAACTGTATACGGAAACTGACCGAACCACCATGCGGCCATTGTTAATGCGACCACCATTTGATAGACCTATGTACAGATGATGAAACAAACCAAAGTAATAATTCCTTGGGAAAAATAAACCCAAGCAAGAAAAAAATACTATGATTAATAGCACCTGGTTTATCTGTTGTAGTGATCTGAAAAAAGGTTACTCCCAAAATTGGTACTCGATCCGCACACCCATTGCCTGATGGGCTATAAAGCGACGGCATGGCGATGCTGGCAAAGGTGGGCTTGCCGAGGCAAAGCCCCTGGTCCAGCTAACGTGACGAAGCTGGTCGGCTGGTGACGCCGAAGTCACCGGAGTATGTTTATGAAGAAATAGCAAAGTCCCCAGTCTAGCTGAGATAACGGAGCGGGTCAGTAAGGAGATGTTGTAGCTGCCATGTCATCCGAGGTGTTGAAGCAGTTCGGCATGATGGGCATCGGCTTGAAAAAGCAACAGTGCGGCCATGCCGACGCTGGTCATAACTTGTGACACGGCCAATGCCGGATTGATGAAGTGACCGAGCAGCGATGTCGGCGCGCCTAACCCATGCAATCTGTGGGGCGATGGTGTTGGTGATGATTTATCCTTCGCGATGCCGAACTCTTGTTCGGCTTGCCGAGCTGATGATCCAAGGTTAGGCTCGGCTCGATGAAGCGACGATCTGTCTAGCACAAGTCGGTAGACGTGGAGCAGTGTTATCGGACTAGCGTGACACTAGCGCGATGGTGAAGAGTGCCTCAAAGAAGGCTTAAAATTTTATGGGCACGTGTTAAAAACAACACACGATACCATAGAAGAAAATTCCTTTAAAAAGGTTGTCCAATATCACGTTCATAAAGAAACATGAATTCTGGTCGGATCCGTATTCGCGCAGAAAACAGATCTGAAAAGTGATACACTAATTGGAAGGTTCCCGGAGTTTGGACGGTCGGATCGAGCTGAAATTTTGAGGGTGGTAGATATAGGAATTCCGCAGCCGATCAACGGTTGGATCTTCCAAAGGACGTCCGAGCTAGGTGCTGGAGACCACGCCCTAAACTCGTCCAGATTCCCGTCCAGATTTGACGGGGCTCCGGTATATCGTAGATTGCCGGAGATTCCTCGATCGGAACTTGACAAGATTTTTACATGGTTGTTGTAGACTCAATTCCGCACAATTCCACCAAAGGAATCGTCAAAGCGATGCTCGAGAAGATGGTGGCAGCAAATACAAGTTCGCTATTCGGAAAAACAGCACGGTCGCCCGAGGGCAATATTGATGTTGAGCCCCCGAGCTTCATGGATGATTCCTCCATGATCTTGATAGAGATCGGAGTTGATATTGATGAAGGCCCCCGTCCGAAAACGACGATCGGAGATGGGGCGCGGTCCTCGGTCGAGCCAAGGTGACCAGTCGAGCCGACAACGAAGATGCCGGCGTCACAGTTGATCTGCGGGCGAGCCATTGATCCTTTGCCGATCACATAGCGGAAATCTCAATAAAAGCACCATTGTCGGTGTCAAAACCTGCATATCTCGGGTAGAGGGTCCCAAACTATGCATCTAAGGATCGATGGTAACAGGAGACATGGGACACGATGTTTACCCAGGTTCGGGCCCTCTTGATGGAGGTAATACCCTACTTCCTGCTTGATTGACTTTGATGAGTATAGGGGTTACAAGAGTTGATCTACCTCGAGATCATATGTTGTGGTCTAAACCCTATATATATGATGAGTAATGTCATAATGATCTATTGACTAGCCTGGCCTCGGCTTATATAACATACCAGAGGCCTGGGATAACAAGAGTCCTAGTCGAATACGTCGGTGGAGAGGAGTCCTTGTCTTGATCACCAAGTCTTGTGGAATCTTCCTCATATATGTCTTCGGCTGTCCGAACTGTCCCATGAGCATACGGCCATGGGGGTCCTCGGCCCAATCCAACTGATTGGGAGACGACGTGATGAGTACCCCATAGTCCAGGACACCGTCACCCCGCCCCCTACATTATGACAAGTATTTAGCCCTGAGCTGCAAAAGCCACACATTAGCCCAAATTATAATCAGTGTTCTACATTATGATATCTTCTTCAAGTATCCGTATCCACTTTTTTATAATGAATTATGATCTCTATTCATCTTTTACACCTTCACGTTCCTCTTCTCTTTGTAGCTAGCTAGCGCTAACTTTCTACCGTGCATGCACACGCCCGCCCCCTCTCACCCTCCCTCAGCATCCCCTCCATCGTGCACGTTCGTTATTTCTCTTTAGGTCGTTCACCCGCGGTGTGTGTAGGCCCCCCGGCGCCTTCTTTCCGTCACACCAGTCGATATACCTCTCTAGCCAAGTGTGCCTACCACAAACACATACTTCCCCTCTTCTCTTCTCACCGTCCATGCCCCCCTGTGTCCAATACGGTTCCATGCAGGTGCAAACTATCGCCCCTCTTTTCATCGATCTCATACTCGCACACTCCTCCCCCTCGTAGGCCTCTTGCACCACCTCCTAGTCGCACCCCTCTCCCACTGTCTGTCTCTCCGGACCTTATTTGCTTCTAACACATGCATGCATGTATACGTACCGACCTCCCTACATATAGCCAGGTCGACTATAATTCGTTTTCCCCACGCACCGATAGAGTTACCTCACTAGTTATGTCTCTCCCTTTCTTGGACTCATGACGGTTGATCTTCCTATGTAGTTATGTATGCTTACCACAACCATATCGTCTTCCCTCATCATCCTTGCATACCTCCTGACCCGTCTCTCACACGCACGTGCATAGACAGACAGACATCACTGGCCCTCTCTTATGGATATTGCACTCGTACCCTCCGTTTGTCTAGCAGGCCTCTCCCACCATTTGTGAGATGCCACTACACCACCAACCCTATGACACTCTACCTTTGTCTTCCTCCCAACCTTATTCCTCTGCTACACATATGCATGGATGCCGATCGATCTCCCTCAATACATAGCTAGGTCTATCACCTTCTCCACACATATACTAGTCGATCTACCTCTCTATAGTTAGGTCTCTGCCCCCCCCCCCCCCCCCCCACTCACCGATAGTCGCATGTTGTAGGTAGGTATCCATGCCACAGAGAAAAACTGCACCTTTGCACTCTCAAATTCCAGTAGGCCAGCCGCCCTATATCTTTGACGTGGGCAAACACAAATTCGATGGAACTCTTTATCGATCGTGCAGCCACACACTTCATCCCTGTTTTCGGTTCTATCAATATCTCACACCGATGATCCCTCCACTCTCTTCTCGTGGATCGCTCCCTCTATATATGATATATCCATGACTCTGTTTCACACACATTGCATATGTTACATTTTTTTGAGATATCATCGACACATTGCCTCTGTTTTGCACAAACCGTCTCTCTCACACCCACGCACGTACGTACCTGCACCTAAAGAAGAGGTGCATGCAGGACGCACGTACTCACGTCTCGTTCCCGACCACACCCGCGCGGATACACGGTGGAGTTCGTTTCTGTACAAAAAGGCGGCCCACGTGATAATTTGACGCGTGTAGCGGTTGTTTACTCGAAGGAGGTTCGGGTACCACGCCTAGACAGAACAATGTTCGAATTGACGCATTAGTATTAACTAAAGTTATATATTCCTCAATGGCATGTACAGAATATAAAACGATTGTCGTGGGGAAAATGGAAAAATCCGCTCCACTATATACAATGGAGCCTGCCTGCCGGGGTTTGTCTCTCGTCACACCATCTCACGCAAGGCGGTGGTGGCCTCTCTCTCTCTCTATCACCGTTGGTTAGTGATCCGGTCGCATCCCGTCCGCCAGCGGAAAGGGAGGATGTGCATCAGTTCTCCGTTCGACGGCGTTGAGGCATCATGTCCCGATCTGCGGTACCCATCGTTCACTCTGACCAAGCTCCAGCGCAGTAGGGCCTTCGCCACTTGCTCGCTGCCGCAGTATGGGAAGATCCCGGCCACCGGCACCCTCCTAGTAACATCCCGACGACCCTCAGGTACAGCTTCCTCCGGCCTTGCTCCATTGCCCATCTTCCCGCGTTGCTGCATGTGGATCGTCTTTAGTTGTTTGCTTAAAATGTATCTCAGCCGGCGTACTTTCCATCTTTCAATCTCGTCCTCAAACCATTTTTGATAAACCACCATGCTGCTATCTTTCCCTTATACATGGAATATGCTTCTTTTTTGTCGGCGTATGTGTCTTCAACTCGTGTTATTGGGCAGTAATTGTTTCCTTTCTACCTCCTTTTGCAAACAGGGCTATCCATTTCACCTCGTTGCTATTGCGACCTTTTGGTGAACTACACAAATCACTTTTTTCTTAAGAGTGTTTTGTGCAGTTCCGCCAAAATGTCACACGGGCAACGATTTTACATTTCTGTGGGACTGCAGAAAGGGAGATTGGTTTTGCTATCCTCCTCATCCAACTCCGTGCCTAATCTTCTCCAACAAGTAGTTAGTTGTCACATCCCTAGTCTGGTATGACCTAGACTAGCTAGTCATGTGAGCATCATGTTTAAATTCAATTTAATTTTGAATTGGGGATATGTGAAAGCCTGAGAAATGATTTTGAAAATGACCAATATAAAAATTGCTCCAAATAGGTCCAAGAAAATGTTCATGTTTCTCTCTCAAAATATTGGTTAGAGGTAAAATTCAAACCAATATTTTTAGGAGCTGATAAATATTATTTTGGCCATTTGGAACAAATGCAATAATTATTTGCATTGGATTTATATTTGTTATATATTCAAATATGCTCCAATAACTCTGGAAACTTGTGAGGGGCTTTGCAATAATCCCTTAAGTCCCTACAAAAAGTTTCGGAATTTTATTAAATGTTTAGTGCCTAAACTTGAATCAAAACAAATGTCAGAAAAGAAAAACAAAAAAATAAGAAAAGGAAACTTACCTGGGCCTCTTACCTGGCAGCCCAGCAACCGGCCCAGCCGACTGGCACTGCCAGTTGTCATCTCCATCGCGCCAGGAGGATGCCGAGCACACGCTTGCCACACGCGGCCACACGGCCGGCCACCTCCTGCCTCGCTGTTTCCTCCCACGGCTCCCTGAAGGCGCCACGCACCCCCAGTCCCTCTCACTCTCTCTCTCTCGCTGGACCGAACGTGCCCGTCACCGCCGCTCGCTGTTGTCGTAGCCACCGCCTCCCCCTCGCCCTCTCTTCGTGTTCGAGAGCTCTGCCTCGTCGCCTGCATCGTCCTCGATGAGCCAAGCAACCAGGGACGCGCCATAATGCCGCCATTGCTATCGTCTTCACCTCCAGCCGCCCGAGATCATCATTGTTGTTCTACCCGTGTTGGACCTCCCCTAAGCTCGCTGACGCCTCCGTCGGATCCGCTGTGAGCCCCTCCATCGTTCCCCCCCTCTTTGTTTCATCGTTCGCGCGTCGTAGCTAGGTCAGCTGCCGAGGCCGAGACCTCGCCACCGCCGGCCATGTTGCCGTCGTTGCTCTAGCCACCACAGCTCGCGCCCACGCATGCCATCGCGCTTAGCAGCCTCCCAGAAGGCCAACGCCGCCGCCCGCAGCTCCTGCCGTGCACCACAGCACCGCGCGCTGATACGTCTCCATCGTGTCTATAATTTTTCATTGTTTCATGCCAATATTATACAACTTTTACATACTTTTGGCAACTTTTTATATGATATTGGACTAACCTATTGATCCAGTGCCAGTGCCAGTTCCTGTTTTTTGCATGATTTTGTACCGCAGAGTATCCATATCAAACGAAGTCCAAATGCAATAAAATTTCCCGGAGAATTATTATGGAATATATGTGATTTTTAGGAGGTGGAATCAACGCAAACGGGGGCCCACAGAGCCCACAGCCCACCAGGGCGCGCCAGACACCCCTGGCGCGCCTAGGTGTCTTGTGCCCTCCTTGAACTTCGATTGGAGCTCTACTTCGGGTGCAAGGAAGCTTATATCCGGAAAAAATCATGTTAACATCTTGCTCAATCGGAGTTACAGATCTCCCGGAATATAAGAAACGGTTTTCGGTCAGATCTGGGGAACACGAAACAGAAGAGAACAGAGATGGAGATCCAATCTCGGAGGGGCTCCCGCTCCTCCGACGCCATGGAGACCAAGGACCAGAGGGGAAACTCTCCTCCCATCTAGGGGAGGCCAAGGAAGAAGAAGAAGGAGGAGGAGGGAGGCTCTCTCCCCCTCGCTTCCGGTGGCGCCGGAGTGCCGCCGGGGCAACGATCTACATCAACAATCTTGCTACCGTCAACACCAACTTTCTCCCCCTCTATGCAGCAGTGTAACACCTCTTTTCCCCCGCTGTAATCTCTACTTAAACATGGTGCTCAGCTCCATATATTATTTCCCAATGATCTATGGTTATCCTATGATGTTTGAGTAGATCCGTTTTGTCCTATGGGTTAATCGTGATCTTGGTTGGTATAATTGTATATTTTATTTATGGTGTTGCCCTATGGTGCCCTCCATTCTCGTGCAAATGTGAGGGGCCCCCGCTGTAGGGTGTTGCAATATGTTCATGATTTGCTTATGGTGGGTTGCGAGAGTGACAGAAACTTAAACCCGAGTAGGTGGGTTATGGCGTATGGGAGTAAAGAAGACTTGATACTTAATGCTATGGTTGGGTTTCACGACCTTAATGATCTTTAGTAGTTGTAGATGCTTTCTAGAGTTCCAATCATAAGTGCATATGATCCAAGTAGAGAAAGTATGTTAGCTCATGCCTCTCCCTCATATAAAATTACAAGAATGATTACCAGTACTTGTTATCGATTGCCTAGGGACAAATAACTTCCTTGTTGACACAAACCCTTTTACTAAACACCTAACTTTTATTATCTTGCAAAGTACTTCTAGTTTTATTCTTGCAAAGTAGTTCTAGCATCACACCTACAAAATAGTTTCATACCTGTTTCTGATAAAGCAAACATCAAGTATGCGTAGAGTTCTATCGGTGGTCAATAGAACTTGAGGGAATATTTGTTCTGCCTTTAGCTCCTCGTTGGGTTCGACACTCTTATCTATCAAAGAAGGCTATAGACGATCCCCTATACTTGTGGGTTATCAAGACTTTTTTCTGGCACCGTTGTCGGGGAGCAATAGCGTGGGTTGAATATTCTCGTGTGTGCTCGTTTGCTTTATCACTAAGTAATTTTTATTTTTTATTTTGTGCTCTTGTTTTCTATCTTTATTTATGGGTAGGAAACGCAAAATACCAAAAAAAATTAGTTGTACCTACTAAACCAATGGTTGAAGAACCACCCAAAATCTATCATACTACTAAAGCTTTTTACTTGGATCATCTTCGATCCATTTGTGCTCGTGCTGAAAACCCAACTAGCTTAGTTGAGGGAAATCATTAGATGAGCATGCTTGTTTTGTGCGACATCGTTTATCTGAAAAAGGGAAACTTTTACAGCATCAAATTAATACTATGCAATGCTATGCATGGAATTTATGTGAATTATATGATGTTACTTGTTGTTCTGAAGACCCTAAGAAACACCTTCCCTACCAATGTGAGTTTATTGATAATGGAATCGTATCTTCTTATGCCAGAGGTGTTTATAATTACTTTGATATTGAACAAATTGAAGAATTTGTTGCTTTTAAGGGTGCTTATGAAATTGCTTCTTTGATTGAAAAGTATGATGCTACTCTTTACAAATCTGAAAATTTTGCTATACTTAAATATTGTTATGATAACTATGCTTCTAATGCCTATGTCAAACCATATATTGAGGACTCCTCCGCTATCCAAGAAGAGACTAATATTTTGCAGGAGTCTATGGAAGAAGAAATTGATGAAACTGTGAGCTCATTGGATGAAAAAGATGAGGAGGAGAGCGAAGAACAAACGGAGGAAGAACGGACTAGCTACCCATGCCCACCTTCTAATGAGAGTAACCCTTCAACTCATACATTATTTAATGCCCCTTTGTTCTTACCGAAGGATGATTTCTATGATAATTGTTGTGATCCCGTTGATTCATTTGAAATATCCCTTTTTGATGAACTTGATGCTTGCTATGCTTGTGGCCAAGATGCCAATATGAATGATGCTTATGGAGATGAACTTGCTATTGTTCCTTATGTTAAACATGAAATTTTTGCTATTGCACCCCCACATGATAGTCCTATTATCTTTTTGAATTCTCCAAACTACACTATATCGGAGAAGTTTGCACTTATTAAGGACTATATTGATGGGTTGCCTTTTACCGTTTCACATGATGATTTTGATGAATATAATATGCATGTGCTTGCTGCTCCTACTGGCAATTATTATGAGAGAGGAACTACATCTCCGCTTCTCTATGTTTCCAACATGATAAAATTGCAAGAAACTGCTTATGCTATGTATTGGCCTTTACTTGTTGTGCATGAATTGTTCTTGTATGACATGCCAATGCATAGGAAGAGAGTTTGACTTCGTCATTGCATGATATATGTTGCTTTGTGCTCATTACTAAATGCCAAATCATTATTAATTAAAATTGGCTTTGATATACCTGTTGGGGAACGTGGTAATTTCAAAAAAATCCTACGCACACGCAAGATCATGGTGATGCATAGCAACGAGAGGGGAGAGTGTGATCTACGTACCCTTGTAGACCGACAGCGGAAGCGTTAGCACAACGCGGTTGATGTAGTCGTACGTCTTCATGGCCCGACCGATCAAGCACCGAAACTATGGCACCTCCGAGTTTTAGCACACGTTCAGCTCGATGACGATCCCCGGACTCCGATCCAGCAAAGTGTCGGGGAAGAGTTCCGTCAGCATGACGGCGTGGTGACGATCTTGATGTTCAACTGTCACAGGGCTTCGCCTAAGCACCACTACAATATTATCGAGGTATATGGTGGAAGGGGGCACCGCACATGGCTAAGAAAACGATCACGAGGATCAACTTGTGTGTCTATGGGGTGCCCCCTGCCCCCGTATATAAAGGAGCAAGGGGGAGGCCGGCCGGCCCTTGTGGGCGCGCCAAGGAGGAGTAGGATTCCTACTCCTAGTTGGAGTAGGTTTCCACCTTTCCTAGTCCAACTAGGAGAAGGGGGGAAAGGGGGGAAGAGGGGAAGGAAGGAAGAGAGGGGCCGCGCCCCAAACCCCTTGTCCAATTCGGACTGGGCTTGGGAGGGGCGCGCGCCACCTCCTGGTTCTTTCCACTAAGACCCATTAAGGCCCATTGCTTCTTCCTCGTATTCCCGTAACTCCCCGGTACCTCCAAAAATACCCGAATCACTCGGAACCGTTCCGATGTCCGAATATAGTCGTCCAATATATCGATCTTTACGTCTCGGCCATTTCGAGACTCCTCGTCATGTCCCCGATCTCATCCGGGACTCCGAACTCCTTCGGTACATCAAAACTCATAAACTCATAATATAACTGTCATCGAAACCTTAAGCGTGCGGACCCTCCGGGTTCGAGAACAATGTAGACATGACCGAGACACGTCTCCGGTCAATAACCAATAGCGGAACCTGGATGCTCATATTGGCTCCCACATATTCTACGAAGATCTTTATCGGTCAGACCGCATAACAACATACGTTGTTCCCTTTGTCATCGGTATGTTACTGGCCCGAGATTCGATCGTCGGTACCTCAATACCTAGTTCAATCTCGTTACCGGCAAGTGAAGGATCTAGAAGAGATGTGTCTAGAGGGGGGTGATTAGACACTTAGTGCTAAAGTTGCAATTTTTAGGCCTTTTTGGTTTGAGTGGAGTTTTAGGCACAATTTCAACATACACAATACATATCAAGCAAGCATGCAAAGAGTATATGAGCAGCGGAATGTAAAGCATGCAACTTGCAAGAATGTAAAGGGAAGGGTTTGGAGAATTCAAACGCAATTGGAGACACGGATGTTTTTCCCGTGGTTCGTATAGGTGGTGCTATCCTACATCCACGTTGATGGAGACTTCAACCCACGAAGGGTAACGGTTGTGCGAGTCCACGGAGGGCTCCACCCACAAAGGGTAACGGTTGCGTGAGTCCACGGAGGGCTCCACCCACGAAGGGTCCACGAAGAAGCAACCATCCACAAGGGGTCCACGAAGAAGCAACCTTGTCTATCCCACCATGGCCATCGCTGTAACATCCCAAAATTCTAAATTTTGGAATGTTATAATAAATAGATAGATTTGATTGACTGTTTGATTGATTGACTGAAAGTGGGTGAAATTCGAAACTTTTGAAAGTTAAATGAGAGGGAATAAAAGGACTTTGCCAAACTTTCATATTTGCTTTCTGATCTCCATGAATTCAAATTCTTTTCAAATACAAAACCCTTGAGCGAAGATGATATGACTTCTTCCATTTAAAATTAAATGAAAGAGTATTTGAAAATAATTGAATTTCATTTGGAAATATTTTCAATTCAGAAACTTTAAGCAACTCAAGGACCCACGGAGAGAGTTGGGGATTTCGTTATTTACATATTTGAGTTTTCTCAAATTTTGTAAACAGGATCATTTGATTTTATTTATTTTATCATCAATTATTTCTATTAAAAAAATATGAGAGAGGGAATAAAATGACTTTCCCAAAATATAGAAATATTGAGGATTTAATAAAAAAATCAAATAAGATTTATTTCGGAGTTTTTCGGTATTTTTATTTGAATTTATGAACAATGCGTGTTTTTCAAAGTTGTAGTTTGGGCCCAGATAAATGCTCACTTTATCGGGCTTGATTTTAGAAACCCAGGAAAATTTATTTCGTGATTTTTAGAGTCCGTTTAGTATTTCTTTTTATTTTTCTTCCGAGCGTATTTATAAAAAAAAAGCGAAACCGACCTTGGGCCGTACCCGAGCCCCCAGCCCACACCAGCCCTGCGCCCGATCCGCCGCCGCCGCCGGAGCAGCGCGCCGCCCGAGGTTCGCCGCCGCCTCGACTTCCGTGCCGGAAAAAAAAATTAAAAAAAAAATTCTTTTTCGCCGGTTTTATTTTCGAATTTTTTTATTTTTTTTATTTTTTTATTTTTTTCGAATTAGGTTAATTAACGATTAATCTGTTCGTCGTTTTTCTTTTTCGTCGGATTTTCCGCGGTTATTTTCTGATCGCGATTTCTGATCCGATTTTCGTTTTAGTATAACTTTTCACTCGTTTATCGGAATCAGGCGATTCAAGCGCCTGGAGTTTCGTCTCGAAACCCTCTTTTCGAATAATCAACTTAAACAAGTTTTTGCTACTGTAAAATTTGACTTAGATCCAGAATACTAGAACGAAGTTGTTTTCTTTCGCCGTTTGATTTCTTTTGCTACGTTCGATTTGATTCTTTTTGCAAACCAGGGTTCTTAAGTTGAACTTTCTGGTTAGATCTTCTATTTGAGTTTTACCTGTGCATTAGATGAGTACTTATTGTATGCTTGTTTTTTGTCTGTGATAGAATACCCGGAGTGCGCCGCTTGTTACTTTGAATCTCTAGGTTTCACGGATCATCAGCAAGGCAAGTTCACACTTTGATCATACCTTTTCTACAACCCAGTTTTATTGCATTAGATCAATCCTCACACATTGCATGATTAGGATCTAATTAAATTGTGGGATGGGAAGTAGATGAGGTAGTACCTATTACCTGTTTATTATCAAACCTTTGGGAGTTACTTCTACGTTTGCTTATTATGCCATGCTATGCTAGTAGACGTGGATTGGGTGAGTGATATCCATGACAGATGTGAGATTGATAATTAAGGGTTTATCTAAGGTGGCAACCTAACACACATCTGGGTGGATTGAGGCACCTGGGGTTTCCAGGACTTGCCTGTTTTTATTTGGACCGCCACCCAGGCCCAAAGGGATCATGAGATTATTCATACTAGAAACTTCCGTGTGCAGCCACAAGCCATTATGGGCTCTGGCATAGTTGACTAAGTTGTGCGAACTCTTACAGGGTAGACTAGCAGATGTAGGGGAAAGTAGGTGTACCGGTCTATCCGTCGTAAGGTGCTAGCGCTTCTGAAAGACTGTGTCTCGGTCATCCGTCTTCTCAAACACCCTGTAGTGCGAGAAACCAAACGGAGGCGATCGAGTCTTGTGGGGAAAAGTGCGCAAACCTCTGCAGAGTGTATAAACTAATCATGATTAGCCGTGTCCCCGGTTATGGACATCTTGAGTATCTAGTTCTTGGATTATCCCATTGATCTCATCACGTTACTTTAAATGAATATTGTTGGGTTTAATGATGTTACTTAATTGGGATTGAGAATGCTGTCAAACATTCTCAATGTTCAACAACCACCATGATAGTTAAATAAAATTTATTCCTTTGCAGTAGGGAAAAATTGGCTTTACGCAAAAACCTTATAACCATAGAGCTTTTCCACCAGCCAAATATGCATGTAGTGATAGTCTTTATTCATCATTCTCTATGGTGTGAATTTGCCAGTACATTCAATGTACTGACCCGTTTCGGGCTGCAACGTCTCATGTTGCAGGATTATCTTACGACGAGTAAGTGATACGTTAGGGTTACGATTTCTACACTCAACTTTGCCGTTGGTGTTGATGGGAATCCACAACCTTGTTGCTTCCGCTATATGGATTGAGGTAATAGTATTTACGTTACTTTATACATGTGATTTACCTCTGTTATAAATCCTTCAAGTACTGTGTGTGCCAGCATACCGATCCAGGGATGACACTTAAGCACAGAGACTTGATCCATTCGGGTCAGGTCGCTACAAGATGGTACCAGAGCACATGTTGACTGTAGGACGTGACCCTAGAAACTGGCAAGCCCATAGCAAAGATTTTTCTCTACAACTTTCCCTTTCAAAAAGATCTTTTACCTCTCTTCTCTTCTGAGCTTATTCAAAAATTCCCTTTAGTGATACCATACCCCTTTCCCCTTTTGACCACACGAAGATTCGACTGATGAGACCACCCCAAGAAGTACGAGATATCAGACAACTAAGGCCACTTCGGAATGAAGAGTATTTTCCATGCATCTGAATAATGGAAACTACAACGGTTGAAGGCCGAAGACAAGTAGAATTGGAGGCTCTGTAGAATTTCCAGATTTGTATGACCTAGGAAGGCTACCCTGATGGAACTTAACAGATTATGGAAGTTGTCAATACCCGAGATCAAGGTGTATTGGAGAAAGACTGAAACAAGGAGCATGAGAACTCGAAGTTTTGTCAAAGAAAACCCTAAGGCAGGGGATATCAATTATGGAAGATAGCTCATGGCAATGATAAGGGCAGAAACACGGTTATCCGTGATGTCATCACCATTGATACTGTGGTCATCGAGCTGAGCTAAGCATGCATTCCTTCAGAAGGATTGGATGGTAGAAGGCTGATGGAGCATCTATCAGCAAAGGATGCAGTTTTAAACTTAGCTGGTGTATCACCAAGATCTGGAGTAGTACATCAAGAAGTTTAAAGCTACAAGAAGCCGTATTTTGACAAGGAGCATTTCATGAGGAACTCAGGATCCTGAAGATGAGAGTAGACAAGCTGTAGGAGCTACAACCTCGAGATACCGGAGAATTGTCAAGAACTAAAGGACAGTATGACCATGGTTCATGTGAAGGATGTTGAAACCAGAAGTTTGAAATGCAACTCCGGAATAAAGGATGTCACGAGAGATTTCACGTCAACAGAGATTGATCTGGCAAAAGAACTTGAGAAAGACAAGCATGATCGGAAGAAGCCATTGGAGGCATGAACAAGGCTTGAAGAGTTTGGAGACGTTGAAGATTTATTGACCTTAGAAGACCAAACCCCTGTTATATACCTACGTTAGATGCGACGTTTGTGATCTGTCATCTGTTTGATGTTTTTCGACAGCCACAACAAAAATCTGTCTTTTCAAATCTTTTGTTTGTATTGTGTGCATCCCTCTATATCTCTCTTATCTCACCTCAAACCCATGGACCCAATAGAGGATGAATGGAGATGAGCTTGTATTTTTGGGACCAATGAGTCAATTGGAGACAGACCGATGGATTCAGAACATGGAGGATCATATGGAGAACAACCCTATAGTCGGAAAGGATATGGCCCAGCATGCTCTTCAATGCTTTGAAAGAGGTGATGCTACTTGGTGGAGGATGTACCAAACCATCAATGGATGGCAAGGAGTAACCACTTGGAAAGAATTTAAGTTGACTTTGCTAAAGTCTCAGTTTGTGTCCCAGAAATTGAAGCCTTATGGAAAGGATATGAAAAAAAACTTGTGCATGCAAGCTTTGTGGAGAAATAGGACACAACCATAAAGAACACAAGGATGAATGCCCTAATTGTGAAGGAAGTCACCCAGCTGAAGAATGCCCAACTAGGCAGATCACTTGTTTCTTGTGTGAAGGGACTACCCACTACCCTGCTCAGTGTCACATTTACCCCATGGTACAAAGAACCATCTAGCAGAAGAAAGAAGCAAAGAGAGGAGCCCTTATGGAAAGTTTAGAAGAACCTGTGATGAAGGAAGATGTGGAGGACACACCCAAAGAAGAGCCAATTAAACCCTGCACAAAGTCATGCTATTCATGTGGGGAAGAAGGACACATCTCCCAGAATTGTTTGAATGGGGATTTAGTAGAATTCCCGACAGAGAAAGTAGAGTATGACCCACTGGAAATAGAAGCTCTGATGGGAATGGAGAAGTCCAGAAAGAGAAGTAGATTGGATTCCAGGAAGGATCTGAGTCATGTCACCTGTTATAAGTGCAAGGAGTCAGGGCACTACCTCATCAATTGCCCAAAAAAAAGAAGCCAAGGACCCAAGTAGGCTATATAATCACAAGGAAACCTCGAAACTTGCCAGAAGTAATATGTTTCCGTTGTAATGAAGCAGGGCACTTTGCCAGAGATTGCCCCAAGGAGAAGGAAATTTGTGCTAGATAGTTGAGTTTGCAACAAAAGAAATGGAGTAGTAGAAGTGAGAACATTTTCTTTTATATTGAGGTGTTGAGTTGAGACATGTAATGGAGAAGCGAGAGATTGTAAACATTTGAGAAGCATCGTTGGTACTGATATGGATTTTATGAGTTGTTACTCTATGAAGAAGGATTTTGACCATTTTTGAGGATAAAAGAAATATGGTCTATGGAAGATTTGTGCATTTTAAGGGTGGTAGTACCCTGTAATGGACTTCGGACAAAATGAATACGAGTTTTGTCTCGATATGTGTGATGCCCCAAGAGTATGTGGGATGAAGTTAGAGACCGACAGTTGCTTGGACCAAAGGTGATCAAAGGAGTCAGAAGAGAATGTTAAGTTGATTCGAGATAGACTGAAGGTAGCTCAGTCCAGGCAGAAGAGTTATGTAGACTCAAAAACTCAAGGAGGTAGTCTATGAAATTGGAGACAGAGCATGTCTTCATGTGTTCCCTCTGCGAGGAGTTAAACGAATTGGAGTTAAGGTAAAGTTAGCCCCGAGATTTGTAGGACCATACCGAGTTTTGGAGCGTATGAGAGAAGTGGCCTACAAGTTTGAGTTACCCGAAGGACTGTCGGGAGTTCAAGATGTGTTTCACGTTTCCCAGTTGAAGAAGTGCCATGCAGAGATGGCCAATATTCCCCTGTAAGGACGCTTGACCGCGGAAAGGATAATGATGTTCCACGAAGTGGAATATGGACGTCATAAGTATAAGTTTTTATCTCGGTATGAGGGATATCCCACGAGAATGAAGAGATGAATTACTATTGGATATAAAGGAGGTATGATGTCGGAAATATGGATCAATGGGAACTCCATGATGAGTCTGAGTAATCATGTCCTAGTTTGGTGCCAATAGAAGGAAGGAAGATAGTACAATTGGATGGATTTAAGAATACTAGGAAGTTAGAAGTTGGAATAATGATCAGTGGTCCGATGATAAGTTCAAGGACTACAAGTGATGAGATGGGCCATAACCCACAGGCCCCAGGACCTGCCAAGAAGCAAGCACATTCTTGCTGAAGGAAAAACCCTGGAAGTGGATATACCTTTGTCGACAGACGATTTTATAGGAGTTTACGCAAAACCTGAGAGTTGTGAAGGAACGATAGATGTTTGTCTGGCTTGCAGAATCAATGGATTATTCCGAACTTGGTTCGTCGACGAGAGAAATTCTGCAATGCTTGTGAGGATGATCGAGTGTTACAATGCGAGATTCGCTAAACCGTATACAAGGTAATGATTTGGGTGCGGGATAGATTGATCACCATACCGACTTACTCTTATTATTCGCCTTGCTATATGGGATGGTAAATCTGAGTGACTTACCTATAGTGGAGAGACGACGATCAAAACCTTGTTTAAGCCTTAGAATGGTATAGGTATTTTTCCCTTGTACAAGGAAGCTTTGCCAACCGTAGGTTATCCGGTGAGGATCACCCAGACCCATTTCCTGCAGGAGAAACCATAAATGGTTGACCACCATGAGATATCGATAGTTGTTTAGTAATGGCGCCAGACCCGTCAGCTAAGAAGACCCAATCTCAGAAGAACCTTACCAAGATGAAAGGATAGAAAAATTGCGGTAAGGTTATGCCACTACCGGAAGAGCTCAGAGAAGGAATTTTCTCGAGGATCTGAGAAGACCGAAACTGTCAAGAATAAGGATGGAGTATATGAGTTTTGATAGAACCGTAACCATGCTTCTAAGGGTGGTAGAACCCCAGACCCCGGAGACGATCGATGAATTTCGAGGAGACCCCCAAACCCTAACCTTTTCTTGCTAGCCTCTCCATATCTCGAGGACGAGATTCCTTTTAAGGGTGGTAGGTTTGTAACATCCCAAAATTCTAAATTTTGGAATGTTATAATAAATAGATAGATTTGATTGACTATTTGATTGATTGACTGAAAGTGAGTGAAATTCGAAACTTTTGAAAGTTAAATGAGAGGGAATAAAAGGACTTTCCCAAACTTTCATATTTGCTTTCTGATCTCCATGAATTCAAATTCTTTTCAAATACAAAACCCTTGAGCGAAGATGATATGACTTCTTCCATTTAAAATTAAATGAAAGGGTATTTGAAAATAATTGAATTTCATTTGGAAAGGGTATATGACGTCTCATGTTGTAGGATTATCTTACGACGAGTAAGTGATACGTTAGGGTTACGATTTCTACACTCAACTTTGCCGTTGGTGTTGATGGGAATCCACAACCTTGTTGCTTCCGCTATATGGATTGAGGTAATAGTATTTACATTACTTTATACATGTGATTTACCTCTGTTATAAATCCTTCGAGTACTGTGTGTGTCAGCATACCGATCCAGGGATGACACTTAAGCACAGAGACTTGATCCATTCGGGTCAGGTCGCTACAATCGCCCACGAAGGACTTGCCTCACTAGCGGTAGATCTTCACGAAGTAGGGGATCTCCTTGCCCTTACAAACTCCTTGGTTCAACTCCACAATCTTGTCGAAGGCTCCCAAGTGACACCTAGCCAATCTAGGAGACACCACTCTCCAAGAAGTAACAAATGGTGTGTTGATGATGAACTCCTTGCTCTTGTGCTTCAAATGATAGTCTCCCCAACACTCAACTCTCTCTCATAGGATTTGGATCTGGTGGAAAGAAGGTTTGAGTGGAAAGCAACTTGGGAAAGGCTAGAGATCAAGATTCATATGGTAGGAATGGAATATCTTGGCCTCAACACATGAGTAGGTAGTTCTCTCTCAGAAATAGGATGCTGGAAGTGTAGGCTTAGTCTGATGGCTCTCTCCACGAATGAAGAGGAGGTGGAGGGGTATATATAGCCTCCACACAAAATCCAACCATTACACACAGTTTTCCAATCTCGGTGGGACCAAATCAACAAACTCGGTCGGACCGAAAAGGTAAACCTAGTGACCGTTAGAGATTTTCGGTGGGACTGACATGCAACTCGGTAGGACCGATATGGTTAGGGTTTGGGCATAACGTAATCTCGGTGAGACCGATTTTGGTAATTAGCTAACCAGAGAGTTGGTCAGGCAAACTCGGTGGGACCGATTTGCTCTTTCGGTGAGACCGAAAAGTTACAAAAAGGAAACATTGAATTTACATTGCAATCTTGGTGGGGCCGATTCGCTTTTTCGGTGAGACCGAAAAGTTACGAAAGGGAAACAGAGAGTTTGCAATCCCATCTCGGTGAGACCGAGATCCCAATCGGTAGAACCGAATTGCTAGGGTTTGGCAGTGGCTTATGACAAGTGAAACTCGGTGGCGCCGGATAGAAAGAATCGTTAGGACCGAGTTTGGCTTAGGGTTTAGGTCATATGTGGATATGGGAAAGTAGTTGAGGGTTTTGGAGCATATCACTAAGCACATGAAGCAAGAGGCTCATTAAGCAACACCTCATCCCTCCTTGATAGTATTGGCTTTTCCTAAAGACTCAATGTGATCTTGGATCACTAAAATATAAAATGAAGAGTCTTGAGCTTTTGAGCTTGAGCCAATCCTTTGTCCTTAGCATCTTGAAGGAGTTCCCACAACCTTTAGTCCATGCCACTCCATTGTTGAACTTACCTGAAACATGCTAGATAGAAATGTTAGTCCAACAAGAGATATGTTGTCATCAATTATCAAAACCACCTAGGGAGCACTTGTGCTTTCAATCTCCCCCTTTTTGGTAATTGATGGCAACATACATCAAAGCTTTAGATAAAGATATAAAGAACGGCAAGTAAAGCTTTTTGGAAGGACAAGCAACAAGCATAGGCTCCCCCTACATGTATGCACTCATGTAAATATGAAATATAGAGGCATGTGAGAGCATAACCATGACAGAGTAGGCAATGTGTTACATGTATCTTGGCCATATGCATCAGAGCAAAAGATTATCAAGGAAAATACCTTCATGCTCATGAGTCCTTCTTGCAAACAGTATGTACATAAGCAAGAACTCCTCATACTCATGGATTTTGATGCATATACTTACCTTGTGGTCTTGAGTTGGCTTAGGATGGAATGAACCTGCACAAACAAGGTTAGATAACACAGGTACATCCACTAGCCAGAGCAAACAAAAGAAACCACAATAATACCAAGACTGGGATGACATGTAGAGAGTGAGTACAAGGTACCACATTGGATTCAACATGTCCCCAAGAATAAAGATATGCAATGAATTTAACTGATTTCTTTCCCTTAGGTGTCTTGCTCCCCCTGAATCTTACATGGGATATTGGGAGAAGATAGGAAACAGAAAATCAGAGCTGAAAAATACATATGAACATGTCTTTCCCCCTAAAAAAGACATGTGACACCTCTCCTCTTGAACATCAAGCATCTGGGATCCTTGAGTATTTTCTCTCCCCCTGGAAATCTCTTTCTCCCCCTTAATACTTTCTCTTGTAGGTTTGGTCCTTGAGACTTTTTCTCTCCCTTGATGTGATCTCTCTCTCCTACAAGCTTTGATGTGATCTCTCTCTCCCCCTTTGACATCAATTTCCAAGAAGGCCTTTCTGGAATCTGTCGTATAGGTTTGGTCCTTGAGACTCAGCACAAAGCAATGGATAAAACTGTGATGCTTGTAGAGGACAAGATTCATTGAGTAGAGCTGGATCAGAAGAAATATAGAACAAGTGGCAAACTGTTTTTCCTGTTGCGAAGTCGGTGGCACCGAGTGGTATGTTTCGGTGGCACCGAAGAGATTCGGTTGGACCGAAAATTACAAGTCGGTGAAGCCGAGTTCACACAGAGAAAAACACTTGTCACCTCAGCTCACTAGACATGTAGGATCTCACAAAGATTTGCAATGAATTACCTGAAGGATTTGCAAGGAATTGAATGCAGAAAATGCAGAACAAAAACAAAGAGAAAAGAGAAGAAACTAAAAGATCTAGATGAAGTTTTTTTTGTTTTTGAAAAAGAGAAAGAAACTAAACATGCATGAGACAAATGCAATAACACAGAAAAGAACACAAGAGAACTTCATCTAGAGTTGGACGGTGACATAGTCACCTATGTTAGAGTATATTGACTTAGGAGTCAAGTGAGAACACTTGATCATAGGTCATACTCATCGTTTAAGCTGAAAATGGGGTTACCATTTTTCGTTTAAGCATCTTGATGTATTCACATCTTGTTGAGTTGCTTTGACTCATGTCTTGGAGTAAAGCTTCTCTAAGATGGAATAACATACCTTGGGTGGTGGTGTGGTTTTTGCTCATGTAGTTGAACTTGTGTGGGTGCTCAAGGTTGATGTAGCTCATCAAGAGTTGGGAGCACCACTTGGAGTTTGAGTTCATCTACCTACATGGGTTAGTTCTTTGCAAGGAAGAGCACTTGTGTATCCAAAAATGACAATCATGAAGCTCAACATAGAATTTGTCAAAGGATATGTTTGAATGGTTTTGTGCTTCCTTGTCTTCAACCACCATTGTGTAGAGTCTTGGTGATGTAGAGATTGCTCAAGATGTGAGTGAGTCGCAATCTCATGGAATTAGATTCAACCAAGCACCTACATGGGTTAGACAACATGCAAGGTGCAAATATATCCAAGACATAAGATAATTATCATAAGAGATATATCATGGATTAGTCATAAGCTCATGTCTTGCATGTGTCCAATGGAGTTTCTACTCCAAGTTCGAAGCATCAATGATGTTCAATTCTCCTCTCAACCTGCAAAACACTTTCTCATCAAGTGGTTTAGTAAATATATCCGCTAATTGCTTATCGGTGCGAACGTGCTTAAGGTTAATGTCACCCTTAGCAACATGATCTCGAATGAAATGATGACGAACTTCAATATGCTTAGTTCGAGAATGTTGCACAGGATTATGACCAATTTTGATAGCACTTTCATTGTCACAAAGTAGTGGAACATGTTTCACATAAATCCCATAATCTTTAAGAGTTTGGGTCATCCAAAGTAATTGAGCACAACATGAACCAGCGGGAATGTATTCCGCTTCGGCGGTGGATAAGGATACCGAGTTTTGTTTCTTGGAAGACCAAGACACAAGAGATCTACCAAGAAATTGACAAGTACCCGAAGTGGACTTTCTATCAACCTTGTCTCCGGAATAATCCGAGTCGGAATAGCCAACAAGATCAAAAGAAGACCTCTTAGGATACCAAATGCCAAAATTTGGTGTATGGATTAAATATCTCACTATCCTTTTCACAGCCTTAAGATGACATTCTTTAGGAGCAGCTTGATATCGTGCACACATGCACACACTTAGCATAATATCGGGACATGAAGCACATAGGTATAACAATGAACCAATCATAGAGCGATAAACCTTCTTATCAACCGGTTCACCATCTTTGGTTAAATCATTATGTCCACTAGTAGGCATGGGTGTAGACATACCTTTGCATTCTTGCATATTGAACTTCTTGAATAAGTCCTTGGTGTACTTTGTTTGAGAGACAAATGTAACTTCCTTAGTTTGCTTGATTTGCAAATCGAGAAAGAATTTGAGTTCACTCATCATAGACATCTCAAACTTCTCTGACATTAGCTTTCCAAACTTTTCACTAAAGAGAGGGTTAGTTGAACCAAATATGATATCATCGACATAAATTTGGCATATAAATAGTTCTCCATTAACCCTTTTAGTAAAAAGAGTAGAATCAATTTTACCAATTTCAAAACCACTTGTAGTAAGGAACTTGGTCAAGCCTTTATACCATGCTCTAGGAGCTTGTTTAAGACCATAAAGAGCTTTGTGAAGTTTGTAAACATGATTTGGTTTCTTAGGATTGATAAAGCCGGGAGGTTGTTTGACATAAACTTCCTCCTCTATTTCACCATTTAGAAAAGCACTTTTAATGTCCATTTGGTACAAGGTGATATTACGGTGATTAGCATAGGCAAGTAAGATGCGAATGGACTCAAGTCTAGCAACGGGAGCATATGTCTCACCATAGTCCATACCTTCGACTTGTGTGTACCCTTGGGCGACGAGACGTGCTTTGTTGCGAACCACTTGTCCATCTTCATCTTGTTCTTCTTCTTGGCCTTCTTCATTGTTGACGTTGTCATTCTCTTGTCGTGGTGGAGAAGGAGGTTGTTGATGTTCGTCTTGATGTATTTCCTCGTTTTCTTCATCTTGGTGTGTCCCACTTGTGGATGCTTCCGTGTCGATTCTTGGTTCACCTTGTCGTGAAGTAGAAGCTTCCACTTGGACGGATGAAGTACTCTCCTTCACCTCCGTTGGACGAACTTTGCCAATGGACAAGTCTTGGATTGCTTCTGAAGGGTCTTTGTCTCCTACATCAATTGGCAATTGCTCTACTTGCGAGCCATTAGATTCATCAAACTTCACATCTACCGTCTCTTCAACCTTCCGGGTGAAATTGTTGTAGACACGGTAAGTGTGAGAGTTTGAGCCATAACCAAGTAGAAAACCGGTGAGGAGCTCGTATGCCGTCTTGCCGAGTAGCTTGTGAAGATACAAGCGATTTGTTGCGTGACAAGCTGTCTCAACCGCTTCTGCCCAAAAGTGCTTCGGCGTCTTGTATTCATCAAAAATCGTTCTTGCCATTTCGATGAGCGTCCGGTTATTCCTCTCAACAACTCCATTTTGTTGAGGTGTGTACGTAGCCGAGAACTCGTGTGAAATCCCTTCTTCGTCAAGGAAGGTGTCCACATTTGCGTTCTTGAACTCCGTTCTGTTGTCACTCCGAACCTTCTTGATCTTCACGTCAAACTGATTTTGGGCCTTCCTAGCGAAGTTTCTGAAGATCTTCTGGACCTGCGACTTGTCATTAAGAAAGAACACCCACGTAAATCTTGAAAAATCATCAACTATAACTAGACCAAAAGAATTTCCACCGAGACTCTTGTAGGCGTTGGGACCAAAAAGATCCATGTGAAGTAGCTCGAGTGGCCTCCTTGTGGTCATGATGTTCTTCACGGGATGTCTTCCTCCAACTTGTTTACCTGCTTGACAAGCATTGCAAAGTCTATCCTTATCAAATATGACATCGTTAACTCCAAGGATATGATTTCCTTTAATAAGCTTGTCAAGGTTTCTCATGCCAACGTGACCTAGTCGTCTATGCCACAACCAACCTTTTGAGGATTTAGCAACAAAGCAAGTTTTAGGTTGTGCCTTTTTAGAGAAATCGACAATGTAAAGATCACCTCTATGCATACCGGTAAAGACCATTTTATGATTGTCTCGACGAAACACTTGGCAATCTACCTCAGTAAATAGGACATTCAAACCGAAATCAGCAAGTCTAGATACTGAAAGTAAGTTGTAGCCAAGAGATTCAACGAGCATGACATTTTGAATGGAACTATCATGTGAGATGGCCACCTTACCAAGGCCAACCACTTTACCCTTTGAATTATCACCAAAGGTGACATATTTTCGAGGGCCGTCATTTTCAGCAAGCTCACGAAACATCTCTTCATCTCCGGTCATATGATCAGTACATCCACTATCAAGAACCCATTCCTTTCCTCCTGATTCATATCCCCGAAGATTTGCCATAAGACCAAAATGTCTCATTGCATCATCAAGATCGAAGTCACTATCATCATCATCATCATAGTATCCATGTTCATCATGATCTCGTGACTCATCATTTCCTAGAGAGGGTAATTCATTAGATAAATGATCATCAAAGTGGTCACTTTTATGAATTCTTATAGCTTCGAATATGATATCACTAATGATTCCAACATCTCCTTTAGCATGCTTAAGATTGGTAAGTTCAAATAGACAATTACCAAAACTAGGATCACTAGAGTTCATCTTACTCAAGGCAATAGATTTATGGAGAATTTCATCCAAAGTTTTCAAGGAATGATCGGGAAATCATTCCTCAAGAAATTTCCATATAGTATAGGCACAATTAAGATTAGGCAGACTAGCAATCAAACTTTTGGGCAATCCTCTAATGATGAGCTCAATAGTTCTAAGATTGCGAATCATGTCAATATCTTCATCTAGGGTAGGATGCAAAGGATCAATATGAGGTGCACAAGGACTAGCAATATACTTGTTCAAATGATATCGATTGAAGATTACAAGCATCTCATTTTTCCACTCATGAAAATACTCTCCATCAAGAATAGGCACTCTATGTCTAAGACTCCCTAAAGTAGACACATCCATCTTCCTCCAATGGTGATTAAACCAAGGCAATGCAGACCAAAGCTCTGATACCACTTGAAGGATCTAGAAGTAGATGTGTCTAGAGGGGGGTGATTAGACACTTAGTGCTAAAGTTGCAATTTTTAGGCCTTTTTGGTTTGAGTGGAGTTTTAGGCACAATTTCAACATACACAATACATATCAAGCAAGCATGCAAAGAGTATATGAGCAGCGGAATGTAAAGCATGCAACTTGCAAGAATGTAAAGGGAAGGGTTTGGAGAATTCAAACGCAATTGGAGATACGGATGTTTTTCCCGTGGTTCGGATAGGTGGTGCTATCCTACATCCACGTTGATGGAGACTTCAACCCACGAAGGGTAACGGTTGCGCGAGTCCACGGAGGGCTCCACCCACAAAGGGTAACGGTTGCGCGAGTCCATGGAGGGCTCCACCCACGAAGGGTCCACGAAGAAGCAACCATCCACAAGGGGTCCATGAAGAAGCAACCTTGTCTATCCCACCATGGCCATCGCCCACGAAGGACTTGCCTCACTAGCGGTAGATCTTCACGAAGTAGGCGATCTCCTTGCCCTTACAAACTCCTTGGTTCAACTCCACAATCTTGTCGGAGGCTCCCAAGTGACACCTAGACAATCTAGGAGACACCACTCTCCAAGAAGTAACAAATGGTGTGTTGATGATGAACTCCTTGCTCTTGTGCTTCAAATGATAGTCTCCCCAACACTCAACTCTATCTCATAGGATTTGGATCTGGTGGAAAGAAGGTTTGAGTGGAAAGCAACTTGGGAAAGGCTAGAGATCAAGATTCATATGGTAGGAATGGAATATCTTGGCCTCAACACATGAGTAGGTAGTTCTCTCTCAGAAATAGGATGCTGGAAGTGTAGGCTTAGTCTGATGGCTCTCTCCACTAATGAAGAGGAGGTAGAGGGGTATATATAGCCTCCACACAAAATCCAACCGTTACACACAGTTTTCCAATCTCGGTGGGACCGAATCAACAAACTCGGTCGGACCGAAAAGGTAAACCTAGTGACCGTTAGAGATTTTCGGTGGGACTGACATGCAACTCGGTAGGACCGATATGGTTAGGGTTTGGGAATAACGTAATCTCGGTGAGACCGATTACACAAACTCGGTGAGACCGATTTTGGTAATTAGCTAACCAGAGAATTGGTCAGGCAAACTCGGTGGGACCGATTTGCTCTTTCGGTGAGACCGAAAAGTAACAAAAAGGAAACACTGAATTTACATTGCAATCTCAGTGGGACCGATTCGCTTTTTCGGTGAGACCGAAAAGTTACGAAAGGGAAACAGAGAGTTTGCAATCCCATCTCGGTGAGACCGAGATCCCAATCGGTAGAACCGAATTGCTAGGGTTTGGCAGTGGCTTATGACAAGTGAAACTCGGTGGCGCCGGATAGAAAGAATCGGTAGGACCGAGTTTGGCTTAGGGTTTAGGTCATATGTGGATATGGGAAAGTAGTTGAGGGTTTTGGAGCATATCACTAAGCACATGAAGCAAGAGGCTCATTAAGCAACACCTCATCCCTCCTTGATAGTATTCGCTTTTCCTAAAGACTCAATGTGATCTTGGATCACTAAAATATAAAATGAAGAGTCTTGAGCTTTTGAGCTTGAGCCAATCCTTTGTCCTTAGCATCTTGAAGGAGTTCCCACAACCTTTAGTCCATGCCACTCCATTGTTGAACTTATCTGAAACATGCTAGATAGAAATGTTAGTCCAACAAGAGATATGTTGTCATCAATTATCAAAACCACCTAGGGAGCACTTGTGCTTTCAGCAAGTCTCTTTACTCGTTCCGTAATACTCATCTTGCAACTAACTCATTAGTTGCAATGCTTGTAAGGCTTATGTGATGTGCATTACCGAGATGGCCCAGAGATACCTCTCCGACAATCGGAGTGACAAATCCTAATCTCGAAATATGCCAACCCAACATTTACCTTTGGAGACACCTGTAGAGCTCCTTTATAATCACCCAGTTACGTTGTGACATTTGGTAGCACACAAAGTGTTCCTCCGGCAAACGGGAGTTGCATAATCTCATAGTCATAGGAACATGTATAGGTCATGAATAAAGCAATAGCAACATACTAAACGATCGGGTGCTAAGCTAATGGAATGGGTCATGTCAATCACATCATTCTCCTAATAATGTGATCCCGTTAATCAAATGACAACACATGTCTATGGTTAGGAAACATAACCATCTTTGATGAACGAGCTAGTCAAGTAGAGGCATACTAGTGACGTTTAGTTTGTCTATGTATTCACACAAGTATTATGTTTCCGGATAATACAATTCTAGCATGAATAATAAACATTTATCATGAAATAAGGAAATAAAAAATAACTTTATTATTGCCTCTAGGGCATATTTCCTTCAGTCTCCCACTTGCACTAGAGTCAATAATCTAGTTCACATCGCCATGTGATCTAACATCAATAGTTCACATCTTTATGTGATTAACACCCATAGTTCACATTGAAATGTGACGAACACCCAAAAGGTTTACTAGAGTCAGTAATCTAGTTCACATCGCTATGTGATTAACACTCAAAGAGTACTAAGGTGTGATCATGTTTTGCTTGTGAGATAATTTTAGTCAACGGGTCTGTCATATTCAGATTTGTAATTATTTTGCAAATATCTATGTCAACAATGCTCTGCATGGAGCTACTCTAGCTAATTGCTCCCACTTTCAATATCTATCTAGATCGAGACTTAGAGTCATCCAGATCTGTGTCAAAGCTTGCATCGACGTAACTCTTTACGACGAACCTTTGGTCACCACCATAATTGAGAAATATTTCCTTATTCCACTAAGGATAATTTTGACCGCTGTCCAGTGATCTACTCCTAGATCACTATTGTACTCCCTTGCCAAAAATAGTGTAGGGTATACAATAGGTACACAGCATGGCATACTTTATAGAACCTATGATTGAGGCATAGGGAATGACTTTCATTCTCCTTCTATCTTCTGCCGTGGTCGGGCTTTGAGTCTTACTCAATTTCACACCTTGTTACACAGGCAAGAACTCTTTCTTTGACTGTTCCATTTTGAACTA
This sequence comes from Triticum urartu, assembly GCF_003073215.2. NCBI lineage: Eukaryota > Viridiplantae > Streptophyta > Magnoliopsida > Poales > Poaceae > Triticum > Triticum urartu. The sequence goes on along the minus strand of NC_053022.1, from coordinate 176,476,543 downwards.
CTTCAAAATCTTGTCAAGGTATGTACTCATTGAAAAAACTTATCAAGCGTCTTGATCTATCTCTATAGATCTTGATGCTCAATATGTAAGAAGCTTCACCGAGGTCTTTCTTTGAAAAACTTCTTTCAAAACACTCCTTTATGCTTTGCAGAATAATTCTACATTATTTCCGATCAACAATATGTCATTCACATATACTTATCAGAAATGCTGTAGTGCTCCCACTCACTTTCTTGTAAATACAGGCTTCACCGCAAGTCTGTATAAAACTATATGCTTTGATCAACTTATCAAAATGTATATTCCAACTCCGAGATGCTTGCACCAGTCCATAGATGGATCACTGGAGCTTGCATATTTTGTTAGCACCTTTAGGATTGACAAAACCTTCTGGTTGCATCATATACAACTCTTCTTTAAATCCATTAAGGAATGTAGTTTTGTTTATCCATTTGCCAGATTTCATAAAAATGTGGCAATTGCTAACATGATTGGGAGAGACTTAAGCATCGCTACGAGTGAGAAAATTTCATCGTAGTCAACACCTTGAACTTTGTCAAGAACCTTTTTCGACAAGTCTAGCTTTGTAGATAGTAACACTACTATCAGCGTCCGTCTTCCTCTTGAAGATCCATTTATTTTCTATGGCTTGCCGATCATCGGGCAAATCCATCAAAGTCCATACTTTGTTCTCATACATGGATCATATCTCAGATTTCATGGCCTCAAACCATTTCGCGGAATCTGGGCTCATCATCGCTTCCTCATAGTTCGCAAGTTCGTCATGGTCTAGTAACATGACTTCCAAAACAGGATTACCGTACCACTCTGGTGCGGATCTCACTCTGGTTTACCTACGAGATTCGGTAGTAACTTGATCTGAAGTTACATGATCATCATCATTAGCTTCCTCACTAATTGGTGTAGTAGTCACAAGAACAGATTTCTGTGATGAACTACTTTCCAATAAGGGAGAAGGTACAATTACCTTATCAAGTTTTCTACTTTCCTCCCACTCACTTCTTTGAAGAGAAACTCCTTCTCTAGAAAGGATCCATTCTTAGCAACGAATGTCTTGCCTTCGGATCTGTGATAGAAGGTGTACCCAACAGTCTCCTTTGGGTATCCTATGAAGACATATTTCTCCGATTTGGGTTTGAGCTTATCAAGATGAAACTTTTTCATATAAGCATCACAATCCCATACTTTAAGAAACGACAACTTTCGTTTCTTGCCAAACCACAGTTCAGATTGTGTCGTCTCAACGGACTTAGATGGTGCCCCATTTTTTTAATGTGAATGCAACTGTCTCTAATGCATGATCCCAAAACGATATTGGTAAATCGGTAAGAAACATCATAGATTGTACTATATCCAATAAAGTACGGTTATGACGTTCGGACACACCATTATGCTGTGGTGTTCCAGGTGGCATGAGTTTGTGAAACTATTCCACATTGTTTTAATTGAAGACCAAACTCATAACTCAAATATTCGTCTCTGCGATCAGATCGTAGAAACTTTATTTTCTTGTCATGATGATTTTCTACTTCACTCTGAAATACTTTGAACTTTTCAGACTTATGTTTCATCAAGTAGATATACTCATATCTGCTTAAATCATCTGTGAAGGTCAGAAAATAATGATACTTGTCGTGAGCTTTAATATTCATCGGACCACATACATCAGTATGTATGATTTCCAACAAATCTGTTGCTCGCTCCATTGTTCCGGAGAACGGAGTCTTTAGTCATCTTGCCCATAAGGCATGGTTCGCAAGCACCAAGTGATTCATAATCAAGTGATTCCAAAATCCCATCAGCATGGAGTTTCTTCATGCGCTTTACACCAATATGACCTAAACGGCAGTGCTACAAATAAGTTGCACTATCATTATTAACTTTGCATCTTTTGGTTTCATTATTATGATTATGTGTATCACTACGATCGAGATCCAACGAACTATTTTCATTGGGTGTGTAACCATATAAGGTTTTATTCATGTAAACAGAACAACAATTTATTCTCTTACTTAAATGAATAACTGTATTACAATAAACATGATCAAATCATATTCATGCTTAACGCAAACACCAAATAACACTTATTCAGGTTCAACACTAATCCCGAAAGTATAGGGAGTGTGCGATGATGATCATATCAATCTTGGAACCACTTCCAACACACATCGTCACTTCACCCTTAACTAGTCTCTGTTTATTCTGCAACTCCCGTTTTAAGTTACTAATCTTAGCAACTGAACTAGTATCAAATACTGAGGGGTTGCTGCAAACACTAGTAAAGTACACATCAATAACATGTATATCAAATATACTTATATTCACTTTGCCATCCTTCTTATCTGCCAATCACTTGGGGTAGTTCTGCTTCCAGTGACCAGTCCCTTTGCAGTAGAAACACTTAGTCTCAGGATTAGGACCAGACTTGGGCTTCTTTCACTTGAGCAGCAACTTGCTTGCTGTTCTTCTTGAAGTTCCCCTTCTTCCCTCTGCCCTTTTCTTGAAACTAGTGGTCTTGTCTACCATCAACACTTGATGTTTTTCTCGATTTCTACCTTCGTCAATTTCAGCATTACGAAGAGCTTGGGAATCGTTTCCGTTATCCCTTGCATATCATAGTTCATCACGAAGTTCTACTAACTTGGTGATGGTGACTAGAGAATTCTGTTAATCACTATTTTATCTGGAAGATTAACTCCCACTTGATTCAAGATTGTAGTACCCAGACAATCTGAGCACATGCTCACTAGTTGAGCGATTCTCCTCCATCTTTTAGCTATAGAACTTGTTGGAAAACTTCATATCTCTCAACTCGGGTATTTGCTTGAAATATTAACTTCAACTCCTGGAACATCTCATATGTTCCATGACGTTCAAAACGTCTTTGAAGTCCCGATTCTAAGCCGTTAAGCATGGTGCACTAAACTATCAAGTAGTCATCATATTGAGCTAGCCAAACGTTCATAACATCTGCATCTGCTCCTGCAATAGGTCTGTCACCTAGCGGTGCATCAAGGACATAATTCTTCTGTGCAGCAATGAGGATAAACCTCAGATCACGGATCCAATCCGCATCATTGCTACTAACATCTTTCAATACAATTTTCTCTAGGAACATATCAAAATAAACACAGGGAAGCAACAACGCGAGCTATTGATCTACAACATGATTTACAAAATACTACCAGGACTAAGTTCATGATAAATTTAAGTTCAATTAATCATATTACTTTCAGAACTCCCACTTAGATAGACATCCCTCTAATCCTCTAAGTGATCACGTGATCCAAATCAACTAAACCATGTCCGATCATCACGTGAGATGGAGTAGTTTCATTGGTGAACATCACTATGTTGATCATATCTACTATATGATTCACGCTCGACCTTTCGGTCTCCGTGTTCCGAGGCCATATCTTTCTATGCTTGGCTCGTCAAGTATAACCTGAGTATTCCGCGTGTGCAACTGTTTTGCACCCGTTGTATTTGAACGTAGAGCCTATCACACCCGATCATCACGTGGTGTCTCAGCACGAAGAACTTTCGCAACGGTGCATACTCAGGGAGAACACTTCTTGATAATTGGTGAGAGATCATCTTAAAATGCTACCGTCAACCAAAGCAAGATAAGATGCATAAAATATAAACATCGCATGCAATCAATATAAGTCATATGATATGGCCACCATCTTGTGCTTGTGATCTCCATCTTCGAAGCACCATCGTGATCACCATCGTCACCGGCGCGACACCTTGATCATCATCGTAGCATCGTTGTCGTCTCGCCAATCTTATGCTTCCACGACTATCGCTACCGTTTAGTGATAAAGTAAAGCATTACAGCACAATTGCATTGCATACAATAAAGAGACAACCATATAGCTCCTGCCAGTTGCCGATAACTTGGTTACAAAACATGATCATCTCATACAATAAAATTTTAGCATCATGTTTTGACCATATCACATCACAACATGCCCTGCAAAAACAAGTTAGACGTCCTCTACTTTGTTGTTGCAAGTTTTACGTGGCTGCTACGGGCTTAAGCAAGAACCAATCTTACCTACGCATCAAAACCACAATGATAGTTTGTCAAGTTGGTGTTGTTTTAACCTTTGCAAGGACCGGGCGTAGCCACACTCGGTTCAACTAAAGTTGGAGAAACTGACACCCGCTAGCCACCTTTGTGTAAAGCACGTCGGGAGAACCGGTCTCGCGTAAGCGTACGCGTAATGTCGGTCCGGGCCGCTTCGTCCAACAAAACCGCCGAACCAAAGTATGACATGCTGCTAAGCAGTATGACTTATATCGCCCACAACTCACTTGTGTTCTACTCGTGCATATAACATCAACACATAAAATCTGGCTCGGATGCCACTGTTGGGGAACGTGGTAATTTCAAAAAAATTCCTACGCACACGCAAGATCATGGTGATGCATAGCAACAAGAGGGGAGAGTGTGATCTACGTACCCTTGTAGACCGACAGCGGAAGCATTAGCACAACGCGGTTGATGTAGTCGTACGTCTTCACGGCCCGACCGATCAAGCACCGAAACTACGGCACCTCCGAGTTTTAGCACACGTTCAGCTCGATGACGATCCCCGGACTCCGATCCAGCAAAGTGTCGGGGAAGAGTTCCGTCAGCACGACGGCGTGGTGACGATCTTGATGTTCAACTGTCGCAGGGCTTCGCCTAAGCACAACTACAATATTATCGAGGTATATGGTGGAAGGGGGCACCGCACACGGCTAAGAAAACGATCATGTGGATCAACTTGTGTGTCTATGGGGTGCCCCCTGCCCCCGTATATAAAGGAGCAAGGGGGAGGCCGGCCGGCCCTTGTGGGCGCGCCAAGGAGGAGTAGGATTCCTACTCCTAGTTGGAGTAGGTTTCCACCTTTCCTAGTCCAACTAGGAGAAGGGGGGAAAGGGGGGAAGAGGGGAAGGAAGGGAGAGAGGGGCCGCGCCCCAAACCCCTTGTCCAATTCGGACTGGGCTTGGGAGGGGCGCGCGCCACCTCCTGGTTCTTCCTACTAAGGCCCATTAAGGCCCATTGCTTCTTCGTCGTATTCCCGTAACTCCCCGGTACCTCCAAAAATACCCGAATCACTCGGAACCTTTCCGATGTCCGAATATAGTCGTCCAATATATCGATCTTTACGTCTCGACCATTTCGAGACTCCTCGTCATGTCCCCGTTCTCATCCGGGACTCCGAACTCCTTCGGTACATCAAAACTCATAAACTCATAATATAACTATCATCGAAACCTTAAGCGTGCGGACCCTGCGGGTTCGAGAACAATGTAGACATGACCGAGACACGTCTCCGGTCAATAACCAATAGCGGAACCTGGATGCTCATATTGGCTCCCACATATTCTACGAAGATCTTTATCGGTCAGACCGCATAACAACATAAGTTGTTCCCTTTGTCATCGGTATGTTACTTGCCCGAGATTCGATCGTCGGTATCTCAATACCTAGTTCAATCTCGTTACCGGCAAGTCTCCTTACTCGTTTCGTAATACATCATCTCCCAACTAACTCATTAGTTGCAATGCTTACAAGGCTTATGTGATGTGCATTAGCGAGAGGGCCCAGAGATACCTCTCCGACAATCGGAGTGACAAATCCTAATCTCGAAATATGCCAACCCAACATTTACCTTTGGAGACACCTGTAGAGCTCCTTTATAATCACCCAGTTACGTTGTGACGTTTGGTAGCACACAAAGTGTTCCTCCGGCAAACGAGAGTTGCATAATCTCATAGTCATAGGAACATGTATAAGTCATGAAGAAAGCAATAGCAACATACTAAACGATCGGGTGCTAAGCTAATGGAATGGGTCATGTCAATCACATCATTCTCCTAATAATGTGATCCCGTTAATCAAATGACAACACATGTCTATGGTTAGGAAAATAACCATCTTTGATTAACGAGCTAGTCAAGTAGAGGCATACTAGTGACGTTTAGTTTGTCTATGTATTCACACAAGTATTATGTTTCCGGATAATACAATTCTAGCATGAATAATAAACATTTATCATGAAATAAGGAAATAAAAAATAACTTTATTATTGCCTCTAGGGCATATTTCCTTCAATACCTTGGGATCCGGGTGGATCCATTACTTGAGCACCTTATGCCTAGCTTAATGGCTTTAAAGAAAGCGCTGCTAGGGAGAAAACCCGGAAGTTTTAGAGAGTCATTTATTGCTGTTGAGTGCTTTTATAAAGTTTAAAAACAAAAAAATATAGAGGGGAACTTAAAAACCTTTTCACAAAAGAGAAGCGATTGGAAGTTATGCATTGGAGAAGTGAGGGTCGACCTTGAACACTTGTGTTCATGCTCATGGAAACAATGTAGAATTTTTCATGAAGATTCTCACAACAATAATTATCCCCTTGTAAATTCCATTGTATTATAAAAATAATGTGCCAAGATTTGCCTTTAGGATGATTATATTGCTTGTTGGTCTGTGCAGTGCAAAACAGAAACTTTGGCTGCAGTGCTTGATTTTACATTTTTTTACTAGAACGTCAAATGGTTCTAAAACTTTTTGCGCTGTATTTCTATACAAAATTTTTATTTTTTCCTAATTTTAAGAATTTTTTGAGCTACAGAACTATGGTGGATGTTCAAATCTTTATAGACTATCCTGTTTTCATAGATTGCTGTTATAGCTTCATTATTTGCATATGTTTGAATTCTTATTGAAGCCTCCTTGAATTGGGGCCATAGAATTGTGATAGAATACAGTGGGTAATGTTTGTTTATAATTATACAATAATGTTAAAGCAGTACTTGATGGGATTTCACTTCCATATTCACTAATCCCGCCACTAAAAGTTCGGTGAAGTTTTGTGTGGATGAAGTGTTCGAAGATCGAGGAGGTCCCGATGTGAGGAGAAGGAGGAGAGGCAGGAGCTCAAGCTTGGGGATGCCCAAGGCACCCCAAGTAAATATTCAAGGAGACTCAAGCGTATAAGCTTGGGGATGCCCCGGAAGGCATCCCATCTTTCTTCAACAAGTATCTGTATGTTTTCGGATTCGTTTCGTTCACGTGATATGTGCAAATCTTGGAGCGTCTTTTGCATTTAGTTTTCATTTTTATTTTATGCACCATGATGGTATGAGATATTCCATGGTTGATCTATAGAATTCTCATTCACTTCACTTATATCTTTTGAGTGTGGCTTTATAGAATGCTTCATGTGCTTCACTTATATCATTTGAAGTTTGGATTGCCTGTTTCTCTTCACATAGAAAACCGTTGTTTGAACAATGCTATTTTGCTTCACTTATATTTGTTAGAGCTGTTGGGCAACACAGTAATTTCAAAAAAAATCCTATGCACATGCAAGATCCATCTAGGTGATGCATAGCAACGAGAGGGGAGAGTGTTGTCCATGTACCCTCGTAGACCGTAAGCGGAAGCGTTATGACAATGCGGTTGATCTAGTCGTACGTCTTCATGATCCGACCGATCTTAGCACCGAAGGTACGACACCTCAGTGATCTGCACACGTTCAGCTCGGTGACGTCCCACGAACTCTAGATCCAGCTGAGGTCGAGGGAGAGTTTCGTCAGCATGACGGCGTGATGACGGTGATGATGAAGTTACCGACGGAGGGCTTCGCCTAAGCTCTACAATGATATGACCGAGGTGGAAATCTGTGGAGGGGGGCACCGCACACGGCCAAACAATCAACTTGTGTGTCCATGGGGTGCCCCTCCCCTGTATATAAAGGAGTGGAGGAGGGGGAGGGTTGGCCCTCTCATGGTGCGCCCAAGGGGGGAGTCCTACTCCCGGTGGGAGTAGGATTCCCCCTTCCCTAGTTGGAGTAGGACAGGAAGGAAGGGGGAGAGAGAGAGGGAAAGAAAGGGGGGCCGACCCCCCACCCAATTCGGATTAGGCTTGGGGGCGCACCCTCCACCTTGGCCGCCTACTCCTCTCTCCGACTAAGGCCCAATAAGGCCCATACACTCCCCGCGGGATTCTGGTAACCCCCCCCCCCCCGGTACTTCGGTAAATGCCCGAACTCACCCGGAACCATTCCGATGTCCAAACATAGCCTTACAATATATCGATCTTTATGTCTCAGCAATTTCAAGACTCCTCGTCATGTCCGTGATCACATTCGGGACTCTGAACTACCTTCGTTACATCAAAACACATAAACTCATAATACCGATCGTCACCGAACGTTAAGCGTGCGGACCCTACGGGTTCAAGAACTATGTAGACATGATCGAGACTCACTTCTGGTCAATAACCAATAGCGGAACCTGGATGCTCATATGGGTTCCTACATATTCTAGAAGATCTTTATCGGTCAAACCACATAACAACATATGTTGTTCCCTTTGTCATCGGTATGTTAATTGCTCGAGATTCGATCGTCGGTATCTCAATACCTAGTTCAATCTCGTTACCGGCAAGTCTCTTTACTCGTTCCGTAATGCAACATCCCATAACTAACTCATTAGTCACATTGCTTGCAAGGCTTATAGTGATGTGCATTACCAAGAGGGCCCAGAGATACCTCTCCGATACACGGAGTGACAAATCCAAATCTCGAACTATGCCAACTCAACAAACACCATCAGATACACCTGTAGAGATTCTTTATAGTCACCCAGTTATGTTGTGACGTTTGATAGCACACTAAGTGTTCCTCCGGTATTCGGGAGTTGCATAATCTCATAGTCATAGGAACATGTATAAGTTATGAACAAAGCAATAGCAACAAACTAAATGATCATCGTGCTAAGCTAACGGATGCGTCAAGTCAATCACATCATTCTCTAATGATGTGATCCCGTTAATCGAATGACAACTCATGTCTATGGTTAGGAAACTTAACCATATTTGATTAACGAGCTAGTCAAGTAGAGGCATACTAGTCACACTCAGTTTGTCTATGTATTCACACATGTACTAAGTTTCCAGTTAATACAATTCTAGCATGAATAATAAACATTTATCATGATATAAGGAAATATAAATAACAACTTTATTATTGCCTCAAGGGCATATTTCCTTCAAGAGCTTGGTATTTTGTAGAAAGAATTAAAGTCTCATGCTTCACTTATATCTATTTGGAGAGTCAACAAGAATTGGTCAATTGCATGGTTAGTCATAAAATCCTACATAAAACTTATGGATCACTAAATATGATATGTTTGATTCCTTGCAATAGTTTTTAGATATAGAGATGGAATATGTGGGAGGTACTAGTAAACGGTTGTCGTTAGTAAGAATATTGGTGTTAAGGTTTGTGATTCCCGAAGCATGCACGTATAGTCTCTCGTTATGCTATGATGTTGGAGCATGATTTATTATTGATTGTCTTCCTTATGAGTGGCGGTCGGGGATGAGCGACGGTCTTTTCCTACCAATCTATCCCCCTAGGGGCATGCGTAGTGGTACTTTGCTTCAACGGCTAATAAACTTTTGCAATAAGTATATGAGTTCTTTATGACTAATGTGAGTCCATGGATTATATGCACTCTTACCTTTCCGCAATTTGCTAGCCTCTACGGTACCGTGCATTGCCCTTTCTCACATCGAGACGTGGTGCAAACTTCGCAGGTGCATCCAAACCCCGTGATATGACACGCTCTATCACACATAAGCCTTATTATATCTTCCTCAAAACAGTCACCATACCTACCTATTATGGCTTTTCCATGGCCATTCCGAGATATATTGCCATGCAACTTCCACCGCTTCCATTTGATGACTTGAGCATTCATTGTCATATTTCTTTGCATGATCATATAGCTCACATAGTAGTTGTGGCTCAGCCACCGTTCATCATTTTTCATACATGTTACGCTAGATCATTGTGAAGGAAATATGCCCTAGAGGCAATAATAAAGTTATTATTTATTTCCTTATATCATGATAAATGTTTATTATTCATGCTAGAATTGTATTAACTGGAAACATAATACAAGTGTGAATACATAGACAAACAGAGTGTCACTAGTATGCCTCTACTTGACTAGCTCGTTGATCAAAGATGGTTATGTTTCCTAACCATAGACATGAGTTGTCATTTGATTAATGGGATCACATCATTAGGAGAATGATGTGATTGACTTGACCCATTCCGTTAGCATAGCACTTGATCGTTTAGTTTGTTGCTATTGCTTTCTTCATGACTTATACATGTTCCTATGACTATGAGATTATGCAACTCCCGTTTACCAGAGGAACACTTTGTGTGCCACCAAACATCACAACATAACTGGGTGATTATAAAGGTGCTCTACAGGTGTCTCTGAGGGTACTTGTTGGGTTGGCGTATTTCGAGATTACGATTTGTCACTCCGATTGTCGGAGAGGTATCTTCGGACCCTCTCGGTAATGCACATCACTATAAGCCTTGAAAGCATTGTGACTAATGAGTTAGTTGCGAGATGATGTATTACGGAACAAGTAAAGAGACTTTCCGGTAACGAGATTGAACTAGGTATTGAGATACCGACGATCGAATCTCGGGCAATTAACATACCGATGACAAAGGGAACAACGTATGTTGTTATGCGGTCTGACCGATAAAGATCTTCGTAGAATATTGAAGGAAATATGCCCTAGAGGCAATAATAAAGTTATTATTTATTTCCTCATTTCATGATAAATGTTTATTATTCATGCTATAATTGTATTAACCGGAAACATAATACATGTGTGAATACATAGACAAACAGAGTGTCACTAGTATGCCTCTACTTGGCTAGCTCGTTAATCAAAGATGGTTATGTTTCCTAACCATAGACAAAGAGTTGTTATTTGATTAACAGGATCACATCATTAGGAGAATGATGTGATTGACTTGACCCATTCTGTTAGCTTAGCACTCGATCGTTTAGTATGTTGCTATTGCTTTCTTCATGACTTATACATGTTCCTATGACTATGAGATTATGCAACTCCCGTTTACCGGAGGAACACTTTGTGTGCTACCAAACATCACAACGTAATTGGGTGATTATAAAGGAGCTCTACAGGTGTCTCCAAAGGTACATGTTGGGTTGGCATATTTCAAGATTAGGATTTGTCACTCCGATTGTCGGAGAGGTATCTCTGGGCCCTCTCAGGTAATGCACATCACATAAGCCTTGCAAGCATTGCAACTAATGAGTTAGTTGCGAGATGATGTATTACGGAACGAGTAAAGAGACTTGCCGGTACGAGATTGAACTAGGTATTGAGATACCGACGATCGAATCTCGGGCAAGTAACATACCGATGACAAAGGGAACAGCGTATGTTGTTATGCGGTCTGACCAATAAAGATCTTTGTAGAATATGTAGGAACCAATATGAGCATCCAGGTTCCACTATTGGTTATTGACCGGAGACGTGTCTCGGTCATGTCTACATTGTTCTCGAACCGTAGGGTCCGCACGCTTAACGTTACGATGACAGTTTCATTATGAGTTTATGTATTTTGATGTACCGAAGGTTGTTCGGAGTCCCGGATGTGATCATGGACATGACGAGGAGTCTCGAAATGGTCGAGACATAAAGATTGATATATTGGAAGCCTATATTTGGATATCGGAATCGTTCCGGGTGAAATCGGGATTTTACCGGAGTACCGGGGGGTTACCGGAACCCCCCCGGGGGTTATTGGGCCTACATGGGCCCTAAGGGAGAAGAGGAAAGGAGGCAAGAGGTGGCCACACGCCCCTCCCCTCCCTAGTCCGAATAGGACAAGGAGAGGGGGGCGGCGCCCCCCCCCCTTTCCTTTCCCTCTTCCTCCTCTTTCCCACTTCTCCTTCTCCAACTAGGAAAGAAGGGAGTCCTACTCCCAGTGGGAGTAGGACTCCCCCTTGGCGCGCCCTCCTTGGCCGGCCACCCCCTCCCCTTGGCTCCTTTATATACGGGTGCAGGGGGGCACCCTAGAATACACAAGTTGATCTTCGTGATCGTTCCTTAGCCGTGTGCGGTGCCCCCCTCCACCATATTCCACCTCGGTCATATTGTAGCGGTGCTTTGGTGAAGCCCTGCGACGGTTGAACATCAAGATCGTCACCACGCCGTCGTGCTGACGGAACTCCTCCCCGAAGCTTTGCTGGATCGGAGCCCGGGGAGCGTCATCGAGCTGAACGTGTGCCAAGAACTCGGAGGTGCCGGAGTAACGGTGCTTGGATCGGTTGGACCGGGAAAACGTTGTTGACCGATCTCCCTCAAGACATAGTTGGGTCTCTCCTTCTCAACACATATACGAGTCATTCTACCTCTATAGTTAGGCCTCTTCCTACCCCTCCCCCACCCCCTCCCCCCCCCACACACAAATACATCGAGCGCTCTAGTCATGTCTCCCTGCCACACACAAACTTGACATGTGCCCTCTAACGTTCCGGTAGGCCAGTCGCCCTATATCTTTGACTTGCACACACACACAATTTCGATGGCTCTCTTCATCGATCTCGCACCCACTCACTTGATCCTCTCTTCGACTCTATCGATAGCTATGACCCCTCCCTCTCTTCTCGTGGATTGCCCGACCCTCTATGTATGATATGGATAGGCCTCCATTTCACACACATTGCATGCAAAATTGTGTTTGAGATGTCATCGACACATATTCCCACAAATAATTCACGAAATCAACCCCCCACCCACCCCCACCCCAAAACAAAAAACACTCATGAACGCGGTTTGTATCTCTCACACACACCCACGTAGGTGGGGGACGTGCACGAAGAGAAGAGGTGCATGCACGGCGCACGTACTCCCGTCTCTTTCCCAACCACACCCGCGCGGGTACACGGTGGAGCTCATTTCTGTACGAAAAAGGCAGCCCACGTGGTAATTTGGCACGTGTACTGGTTGTCCACTTGGTGGAGGGAGGATCGTCTATCACGGGTGAACAAACAAATTGTGACTTGACATGTTATGTTAAAAAAAGAGGCAAACCATGTGGGGCCTACCTTAGAGGCAAGGCTCTATACACTGGAGTACTTTTGATGTGTCACGTCAACTCGTAGAACGAGGAGAGCTTGGTTAGTACGCCATCTCCCCCATTCCTAAATATAAGTCTTTGTAGAGATTTCACCATGAACCACATGCGGATGTATATAGATGCATTTTAAGTGTAGATTCATTCATTTTGTTCCGTATGTAGTGGAATCTCTACAAAGACTTATCTACTAGTAATAGCTAGCCCCCACTAATAGGAATTCTCTATCCTCTCCTTGAGCCACATCATCAAAATTGATGTAGCCATTAGATGAAGTAAATCAGTCCATAATAGCCGTCTGATCTAGATGTTGAGAGGCTCCGCACTAAGCCACATGCAAGCATGCAGAAATACCATGGCACATGCATGTGAGTGGGTTTTAAATCACATCAACATGTCTGCATGCAAGCATGCACCGGTAGCATGCATGTAAGTGAGCTTTTAAGTCCCATTAACATGTCAAAAAGAAAAATATAATCCCATTATGCAGTAGGAGTTGGCTGATCTTTTTTCCTTACGTGCGATGATCTAAATGATGATGGGAGTTTATTTAGTTTGGCTACCACATTTGTCATGCGGTTACAGAGTTTTTTTTTAGTTCTATGAAATCGATAATTTTGCGCAGAGAGATATACCGCTGTTCCACGGCAACGCGCGGGGACTCATCTAGTAATATTTAGGAACTGAGGGAGTACTATGTAAAGAGTTAGGTGTCGCAAGGTGATAGTGTGAGGTGGGCCATGTGATCACTGAGCCTGCGTGTTTTCACTGCTCTTGCACGCCTCCGCTGTAAGAATGGAGAAAATTGTAATCTAGTAGTAGTACCTCCTTTTGCCGAAAGTGAGGGACATCCAGCAGTCCTACCACCTCAGTAATAAAGACCAATGAGCCGTCAAATCACATAGACCCAGCAGTAAGTTGGATGGATGAAGCAACCATCACTCTTGCGCCAGTGAGAGGTCGCGTGAGCTCTGCCCGGGCATGAATGCGACACCGATTCTTTGGAGCCGCGCTGACCGTTTTGGGCGGGAAGCGCGCGCGGGCGATGGAGGGGCTTTGGGTGGGCCAGGCTGGTCAGGAGCGGGCGTGGCAACTGTCCGCATGTCCCTACCAGACACGCCCGGAAATGAGAGGATGCACCGACTCTCGCAGCTAAAATCATACACTACACAACATCTCTCTGTAGGAGTAGGTCGATCTGTCGATCTCTCTCTCTCTCTAACACACACATGCTGTTAAACACACACACACACACACGCACATGCACCTTGGTCCCGTTGCACCTTCTAACGTGACTTATTACACCTAGATGGAGGGAGTAGTAAGTATACGAGATACAGTGGCACACTGACTTAAGTCGAATACAAGTGCCCAAAATTTGTGTGCATGTTATAATAAGGATTCACTTAAAATAGTACATGAGCGAACAGAGGGATCAATTGGACAGTGTTCCCGAGCAGTAGTGAGATGTGTGAGGTAAGAAACACCGCTGGCGCTTTTAATTTTTCTTATTAATTTGTTTGTTTCACCCTCTGACTGGTGGGACCCAACATACTACGTGGAGAGAGGTAAGTTGACTAAGGCTGCATTATTTCTGCACCACTGTGGATAGTCTTACCACCAAAGCCACATGACACGATTATGATTGAAATCCCAATGACTCCCACACACACAAAAAAACATGGCATGCTTGTCACACGAATGCAGGAATGTATAAAAGGTTATTTCCCTCTCGTTGAACATAACGGGAGGGTTGTGTAGCTGGTTAGCCTGTTCGCTCATCAAACTTGAGGTCTCGGGTTCGATAACTACACTTGAGCATAATTTGTGCCGGGAGGATTCTTTGACTGGTCAAAATGTTTTCTAGGGTTTGCACGCTTCACACTCTCTCTCTCTCCAGTATATATATACACGCTGGAGCCTTAGCGCTTGTAGTTGCTCTCTTCACACTCTCTCGCCCTCACCCGCTGGAGCCTCAGTGCTTGTAGTTGCTCTCTTCACACTCTCTCGCCCTCTCTAGATCTAAACAAGACTTCGTTGGCCTCTCTCTCCCCTCACTGCTGCTCAAAGAGCCGGCAGGATCCGGCCGCCGGGAAGGGAAGGAGGCTTAACGCAGTCGCCGTCGGCGAGGGACTACCAGCGCAACTGTTCACTTTCCACCCAGCGGCGGCGCGGGAGGGCCTCCGACCCCTTCTTCTTCGCCGCCGTCCCGTCGCCCACCGAACCACGCCCCAAGAAACTTAAGGTATAATTTACTTACTCCACATGCATTGCTCTAGCTGCATGTATACCATGAATCTAGGACGTGGTTCAAAGAGGAAAGTAGTGGGGGAAAGTAGTGGGAAAAGTTGTATATAGCATGAATCTAGGACGTGGTTCAAAGAGGAAATGAAGGGGGAAAGTTTTATAGCATGAATCTAGGACGTGGTTCAAAGAGGAAAGGAATGGGGGGAAGTAGTGGGGAAAGTTGTATCGCATAAATCTAGGACGTGGTTCAAAGAGGAAAGGAAGGGGCGAAAGTACTAGTTCAAAAAGGAAAGGAAGGGACAAGGCTGTAGAGTTTGAGCAGGACTAGATTTGCTGCGCTCACATAGGGAAAGGTGTCTAAAGATAACAAAACTGGGACCAACACAAATATGTTCCTTGGTTGTTTGTTCTTTTTTGCAACAGAATGTGCATGACCACAGTACATCGGTAGATGCACATGGTGCTGGTGCGTCCACTATCCCGTGCAACTCATTAGCTGTTGTTAATCTAAGGCCCTGTTTGGTTAAAAACTCCCTAGTCCCTACCTGCTTGGTTCCAAGGACTAAACATGGACTAGAGGTTATTAAATGACATGCTAAAAGACCATGTTACCCCTAGTAATGAACTAATAGAGACAAGGTGTGATGCGTGGCAGGGGCAACTGTTGGAAAAAGTCCCAAAAAGACTCCCTCGGGGTCTTCTTTCTTTAGTCCCAAATGCCCACTTTTAGTCCCTAAAAGTCCCTCCTGTTTGGTTTAGATGGGACTGACACGGAGTTTTTTTAGTCCCTAAACCAAAATGTCCCTGTAAACAAACACCCTCTAATAATGTCGCTGGAAAATTGATGCAATGCCACAGTTAAAAGCAAATTACATGTTTAACAAATTTTATTGTTAATATAATCTCTATGTTAATATTAATCAATGCCACTGTTTGAGAAATGCTACTGTCTTGCTTTCTTTCCCATTTAGATAAGGTAGATGCTTCTTTTTGTTGGCTTCTGTGTCATCCATCGTTATTGACCACTAATTCTTTCCTCTGCACCTCTGTGTAAACAGGGTTATCTACTTTACCTCGTTGCCATTGTGACCTTTTGTTGCACTGCACAAAACACTTTTGTTTTAAGAGTGTTTTGTGCAGTCCAACCAAAATGTCACACCGACAATGTTGCTTGATTGCTTGATCTTAGTGGAACTGCACAAGAGAAGATCTTACTTCCTATCCGTTAAGGCGAATTTGGTTCAGATCTTATTCTTGTGAGTTGTTTGAATTCCGCATCATGAAAGGTCAGTACTAGCCTTCTTTCACATGATTCTGCAGTGTGCTTTCATATGTTGTGCTACTTGTACGATAATGTTGCTTGATTTTAGTGAGCTGCACAAATGGAGACAAGACTTCCAATCTGTATGTGCACCGTAATATCCCATTGAGCTAAGATAAGGATATTTCACAACTGATGGCCTGTATTTTGCCACTTTCATCATAAAATTAAGTTTAGTACTATACTTGTGCTCCCTAATTGACATGCCAAATCTTACATTGAAGGCGAAGCTTGTCTGTTATTGAACCAAGTGATGAAGGGGAAGAACAAGCGGAAGAAAAACAAATCAACTCCCGGTGCTGTAATGAGGCACTGGAACTGTGATGACACAAGTAATGATATAGTTTTGCATCTTAATTTATTGCTATGGCTGGAACGAGCAATTATTTTGCCACTGATTTGATGCCACTCTTAATGTAATATGTAATTATCTCTACTTGTGCAAACAGGGATCTTCTTTGAAGATACCATATATTTTAGTGGAACTGCACAAGAAGATGTTGGAAACGTTAAACTAATCGAGGAGTATATAGTAAGCATGGCCACCATCGTAGATAGCAACAGATGGTTCCGGAGAAGTGCTTCATCTGTATGCTCTACACAATAAGCCTCCCGACAAAGGTTGGTACTCGCCCACTGATTTCATCCATATGATTGAGCTTTGTCATCTCTATTGGTGTTGTGCTACTGTTTAGATACTGTCATGAAAAAGTGGTATTGTCCTTGAGAAGTGCTTCATCTTTGTTGTTTTAAATATTTCCTTTCCTTTTTTCGAGCAAACAGGGATGCTAGCATTTAGTAGTCCTCTTGTCTTTGCATAACAGGATCATCTTCCTCTGGAGAAGAATATGGAGTATGTGAAGTGACTAGTTCCGATTATGCCAGGATGAAGAAGCCCTGTCTATCTTCTCTTCAGAAGGAGCAGTTGAAGGATGGTTACATTACTCCCCACAAGACCAAACTAACTTCAGCTCAGACGGACGGACAAATCTCCATTTTTTGTTGTGATGCGCGAGTACAATGTTGTTCTAGGATTCTTTCTAGTGAGTTCCATTTTTCTAAAAGTGTGCTCTACATGGACCATGTATGTGCCTGTTGAAACTGTCAATTCATAGTACAATTTGCTTTATACTAATCACTTTTTTGTATTTGTGCAAATAGGGGTGCTCAGCTTGATTTCCATGGGAACTGCACAAAATGTTCATGAATACATCGATCATTCATTTCCACCACAAGAAAGGAGGTGCCGATAAGTTCAAGGTGTTGCAACATATAAGGGCGAAATCATACAAGCTGCGCGCGAATTTGGTTGATTTTGGTGGAACTGCACAAAAAGAACAATTGGTTTATTTAGCACGAGGTGCCATGTCAATGTCCGAACTGATGGCAAACCCTACCCATTCCACAATCGTAGGCATTTGATATTTTGGAATGGGACAACCTTGTCAAATTTTGCTCATTGATTTTAGCAAGACACGCGTTTGATATTTTCGAATGGGACGCCCTTTGTTGTCAGCAGCATCGATCAATTTTTTCTTTATTCTTTAGTTGTCAAGTAAATATTGCCTCTGACATGTGAGTTGCTGAGATGCATAATCATCGATTGTTTTGAATGTTCTCTATGAATTGCCAGGCCTGTGTGTTTGATTGCAATGTACAGAAACGCTAAAAAGCTGCTCAAACTCTTTGTACTCCTTCTATTCCTTTTTACTTCACGCATTGTGAAAGTGCATACTTTTTTGTATAAGATTGGTCAAAGTAGAGATACTTTGACTGCAGACAAAACTTGTATGCAGACTACAAAGGACCGGAGGGAGTACATGTGAAACTGCTGCAAACGAGGTGATCACCCTGGGAATAATGATAGTACATATTGTTTTGCTTGTTCATCCAATGCCAGTGATACATGAATTCGAACTAATTGAAATAAATTCATTCATACACGGTCGGATTTCATATAAACATGCCGGATTTCATTACATTTCATACATTCTTCAACTAAAAAGGGGTGCGCTGGAGGTATAATTAATTAACCGAAGCTACCCACCTGTGTTCCGCTGAGCCGAACAGAAGCTTCAGTGACTTAACTGCAGGTGCAGTTGCGTAACTGACATGTGGCCCATTGGGCCCACGTGTCAGTCAGCCAACTGCACTAGCAGTTAAGTAGAAGCAGCGTTCTTCTTCAGCACAGCTCTCCGACTCCACGTTGCCGCCAAGAAGCTAACCGGTCGTCAATGGTCAACCCGCCGAGCTTGGGTTCAACCGGAGGGTAGCAGCGGTGGCCTTACTTGGACCCAAGTGGCGGCAACCTACCGTGTTCTACTCTTCCTCGTTTTCTGTGTGGCGCGGCCTCGTTAGCAGCGAGGCGAGGCCTCGGCGGCGCCGGTGATGTCCTCTGTCTCGTTGCCGGCAAGGTGGGGCCTCGGTTGAGTCGGCGATGTCCTCTGCCTTGTTGTTGGCGGGGCGGGGCCTCAGCGGAGCCGACGGTGTCTTCTGCCTCGTTGTTGGCACCGCGGGACCTCGGTGGAGCAGGGCCTCGTCGACGCCAGCAGAGCGGGCACTCATCGGAGCTGGCATTGTCCTCTGCCTCATCCTCGGTCTCGCCAAACAGCGCCTCGCCCGCTTCATCGCCTTCTTTGCTAACCTCTTTGTAGGCGGCCGCAGCCTCCGCCACCTGCATGCGGTACCGCCAGTGCTTGAGGCGGCCCTTGCAGGCGGAGCGGTACGAGTCGAGCAGCGCCTCCTGCTCCGCCCGCTCCGCGGCGATCTGCTCCTCCGCCTGCAGGTGCTCCTGGAGGAGATGGTGGTTGTAGGCGGTGTCGGCCTGCGCCTCCCGGAACTTCTCCTCACGCATCTGCCTCACCCTGTCCATATATTGGGCATGGGCCTCGCTAATGGTCATGGTGCAATGCATCGGCGAGGATGGCGCGGAGGAGGGGGTTGGCGCCGGATCATCGACTACCATGTTCTCCATTGGGACGTCGTCGTCCTCCGGCTGCCTGCCGGCCAGCCGGTCGGCAGCAATGGCTGCCATCTCCTTGTGGTCCGTTGTCTGCCCGTCCTGAAGAGTGCTGGAGCGCGAGGAAGCCATGGTGGGCAGTAGTGGTGTGGACAGGAGAAAGGGAACGGATGTGGATGACTGTGGCTATGGCCGGCGCAGCAGTTTATGTAGCAATGGTGGGCGGGCGGAGGGATGGACGTGTGGTGCCAGAGTAGCCGCCTCGGCAACCGCGTATCATTAATGTGGGCGGCAGATGGACGGATGGACGACACTTGTGTCATTTGAAGGCGGAGCAATCGCCTGCACCGGGAAGAGGGGCGGGCGGCGCTGACTGTTTCGGGAGGAAAGTGCGCGCGGGTGAGGAGATGACTTTACTTGGAGAGGATGACAATGGGGACCCACCAGGTCCATAGCCTCACGTACGCAAGTGCCTCCTTATTATTATTATATATATAACTATAATTTATTTTGCTTCCTCCTAGTTTCCTGACATCACGGTCCCACACCATTGTCAACCTATGTTATTGAGAGATTCGGCTGTGGATCTTCTTATCTAAATTTTCAATTAACTCTATGGTAGCAACCTTGTTTTCAATAATTTCAAGCCTTTGCATTACATGCTCTAAAGTTAATACAGTTCCATTAACCAAAAGAGGGGGTGAGCCAAATAAATCTATCATAGCATTATAAGAATTAAAAGTATGGATACCCAAGAAGTTCCCTCCAGTAATAGTATCAAGAACATATCTGTGCCAAGGAGTAATGCCTATATAAAAATTGCGAAGAAGAACAGAAGTAGATTGCTTCCTAGTACATCTATTTTGAGCATTGCAAATTCTATACCAAGCATCTTTTATATTTTCTCCCTCCCTTTGCTTAAAATTTAGAATTTCACTCTGGGGAGACAACGGAGAAGATAAGGGACTAGCCATAACGACAAGCAAACAAACTAACACACAAGCAAAAAGCAAGCGGGAAAAAAGAGCAAATAGAGAAAGAGAGGGAGGATAGAGAGAGAAGGTGAATAAAACGGCAAGGGTGAAGTGGGGGATGTCGCGACCGGTTTTCTAATAAAAATATTTATTGAGAAACCAATCTTTTGAGTCTAGTATGAGAAAAATCCTCCTTACCGGTAGACAAATTCTTGATACAATAAGCCAGTAGCATAAAATATATTACAGGGTCGAGCTACGGTTGCTCAACCAAATTATTACAAGCACGCCAATAAGTATACATAATGGCGGACATGACACAGTGGTGTGGAGGCATACTACTGACTCGAGGATAGGGTTGTGGTGGAAAAACACAGCGGGGAGTGTGATACATGACTCTAAAACTGGCATCTCATCGAGCGTCGAGGTGAGGCTCGATGAATTTATTTGGTAGCGGAAGCGGATATAATACAGTGACCAAATCCAGGGTCGCACGAGACTGACTGGGATTCCTCTAGGCGTCGGACTCGCTATCAAATTCTTCATCCATGAGATCGCCTTCATCAGCATCTGGCCAAATCAACAAGCCAGGTGAGTACTTTGAAAGTACTCGCAAGACAGTTCGGACGTAAGATATAACAAATGCATGCATGGATGCATCATGATTAATTTTAACAGTGGCACATTAATTCGTAAAAACAAGACAGGTAAAAAGGGGGTCGGCGGTAGTCCGCTCGAAAACCCAACAAAATAACTGTAAACCCAATCGGGTGTCTGAAGCGACACCTCGATAGGAAGATAAATGAATAAAGCACGCCGCAGTCGGGCGTCTAGGCGACACCACATAAAGGGCTTTAAAAGAAATGCCACAGTCGGGCGTCTGGGCGACGCCACATAAAGGGCTTTTAAAAGAAATGCCACAGTCGGGCGTCTGAGCGACGCCACATAAAGGGCTTTTTAAAAGAAATGCCACAGTCGGACGTCTGAGCGACATCGCAGAAAGGGCTTTCATTGAAAATAAAATATAACAATGCCACAGTCAGACGTCTGAGCGACGTCACAGAAAGGGCTTTTACTGAAAGTAAATAATAACAATACCACAGTCGGACGTCTGAGCGACATCACAGAAAGGGCTTTTATTCACAAGTAAATAATACTCATAATAAACATTCAATCCATGAAAATAAACAGGTTAGCCCATCCACAGGAATAATCATTTAACCGGGCTTAGCACTCATGCGATCCACGGCGAGGCAGGGGGATCGGAGGGTACCTCCGTGTTCAGGGCGCCATTCCGCGTCGGTTGGTGGTGGTGGTGGTCGCCGACGAGTACCACGTCGACGGCGAGCCTTGCTCCGGCGGACGGCGGTTCGGGTGGTCGAGAGCCTCGTCGGAGGGAGCTGCGAAGGCCAAATTGAGGAGGGGGTTAGACCTCTGGTAGCTAGAGGAGGCTATAGACGAGATTTGGGCGCCGGGGACGGCCTCACCGGAGCGAATCGAGCTGGTGGCCGAGGCGGATCGGGGCGGCCGGAGTCGGGGGAGGAGACCTCCTCGAGGTCCCCCTGTTCGCCTGGCGGGGTGCTGGTGAGATGCAGAGGGGGTGTGTGCTCGAGAGCGAGTTCGGGAGCCCTTTTTATAAGCGGTCCGAGGCGGTGGCCGAGAACGGGGTTCTCCGGCGAAGCTTACGGCGGCGCAGGGCATTGGTCGGGGAGGTTTAGGGGTCGAGCGCCGTCGTGGGGGTTCACTGGGTCCGTTTAGGTGCTAAACTAGCCAGGGTTTGGGTGTTTTGGGCGAGCTTGACAGAACGGGGCGGCGCGGGCCCGTCGGCGGCAGGGAGCACGTTCCGTGCTTGCCGGGCCACAGCAACGGTGCCACGGGCGTGCGCTGGCTTGGCGGGGACACGCGGAGAGCCAGGGGACGATGGGCGGCGCCGGGTGGCGTGGCGAGCGGGCTCGGGCCCTCGCTGGCCGCCACGGGAGGCGCAGCCACCGCAGAAGCTTCCAACGCCGGCGAGGCTCGTCGCCACCGACGCCAGGAATCGGCCAAGCATGCATGCGGGGTGCTGGCCAAGGGGAAGAGGCTGCGTGCAACGTGCCAGGGCGCACTGTGGCCGCGTGATCCGAAGTCTGACGAAGGAAAAATGACACTGAATTCTGAATTTAACTGAAGATGAACAGAACAGTGTATGCAAGGTGTTCGACAGAATGATCTAGGCATCTAGGGATTTTTCCTTGAGCTGAAACTTGGTGGGGTGGCCTCTCATTGCACCAGGAGGCTGCCTGAATTTTGGTGGAATTTTTGGAGAAGTGTAGATATGAATTTTACCAAATTTGTCAAATCTGGTCCAAACTTGAAGTGAGTGAAATTTGAAATTTTTGAAAAGAAGAAGAGTGGATCAAGATGGTTCTAGGTTTTGTATACTAAAGACAATCCAGGGGAGTTGGTTTGAGGTGAAAACTTGTTTGGACTTGCTGAGATAGAGAAATTAGATTGTTCAAAGGTGGGGGGAGGGATTTTGAGAAGATTTACTATAGGAGACATGGTAAAACCATGGGAGTTTTCAAGATAAGAAAACCTAAAAATTCATAAAGTTCTTTTTATAAGAAAAAGAATAATTTCCAAAAATACATTTTGAGAAGGGAACCATCAGAGAAAGAGTTTTAAATGATCAAACACCATAGTTTGAAGAAGATACAAAAATAAAATCTTTGCCAAAGAAGTTTTTAAGAGGTAGGTTTTCTGGAAAAAATTTAAATGGCCTCTTTTTTTTCAAAACCAACAAAGTTTTTGCTGAAAACTGAATAAAAATTTTGGAGTGTCACAACACCTACCCCCTTAGGAAAAATCTCGTCCCCGAGATTTCAGCTGATCCTTAAATAAGTATGGATGTTCTGTCCGAAGAAAATCCTCTCTTTCCCAAGTTGCTTCACTTTCGGTGTGGTTGCTCCATTGAACTCTAAAAAACTTGATGGTTTTCTGTCGGGTTCTCCTTTCAGACTCCTCTAATATTTTTACTGGGCGTTCCCGATAAGTGAGGTCTGGCTGCACGTCAATGTTCTCATGGGATACTTGCTTCTCTGGTTTGCTTACGCACTTCCTTAATTGAGAGACGTGGAACACGTCGTGGATGTCGGACAAGTCTTCGGGTAAGTCTAGCTGGTAGGCTACAGTGCCTCTTCGTGCCACTATGCAGAATGGTCCAATGAATCTTGGTGCTAACTTCCCCTTAATCTTAAACCGTTGCAGTCCCCTCATAGGTGATACTCGTAGGTACACAAATTCACCGGGTTCAAAATTGACCCCATGATGTTTCAGATCGTAATAACTCTTCTGTCGGCTTTGAGCGGTCTTGAGTTGGTCCCTGATTAGCTTGACTTTTTCCTCGGCTTCTTTGAGCATGTCTGGGCCGAAGATACGGCTGTCTCCGGTTTCTGACCAATTTAGCGGGGTACGACATCTCCGTCCGTATAGGGCTTCAAATGGTGCCATTTGCAGGCTGGCCTGGTAACTGTTGTTGTATGCGAACTCGGCATATGGCAGGCTTTCTTCCCAACTGGTTCCATAGGTGAGGACACATGCTCTCAACATGTCTTCTAAAATTTGGTTTACGTGTTCAGTATGTCCATCAGTCTGGGGATGGTAGGCTGTACTGAAGGCCAGTTGAGTTCCCAGAGCCTGTTGTAAATGATCCCAGAATCTCGAGACGAACTGAGTGCCTCTGTCGGATATTATAGTCTTCGGGACTCCATGCAGACAAACTGTACGGGAGAGATAAATTCTAGCAAGCCTCTGAGTGTTGTAGGTTGTCTTCACTGGAATGAAATGTGCCACCTTGGTTAATCTATCAGTGATGACCCATATGGCATCATTCCCGTGTCGTGACTGAGGTAGTCCGACAATAAAATCCATCCCTATTTCATCCCATTTCCACTCAGGTATTTTGTTTGGTTGCAGTAGTCCGGCTGGTTTTTGATGCTCAACTTTTATGCGTTGACAAGAATCGCAACATGCAACGAATGTGGCTATGTCCCTCTTCATACCGTGCCACCAAAATCTTTCCTGAATATCCTTATACATTTTGGTTCCTCCAGGGTGGATTGAATATGGGGTGGTGTGTGCTTCAGCTAGAATTTGCTGTTTGAGGTCCTCTATGTTTGGCACGCAGAGTCTGTCTCCGTACCGTAATATTTCATCATCGCCTATGATGAACTCCGAGGCCTTGCCCATACTCACCTTTCTTTTAATTCCTTCAATGCTGGGGTGACCAGGCTGAGCTTCTTTAATTCTCTCCACAAGGTCGGGCTTTATTTCCAAGTTTGATATGGTGCCTTCCGCGATCATTAACAAGTTGAGTTTGGCAAATTCTTGTTGGAATTCAGGTCTCAAGCTTTGTAGACTGTTTTTGTCGGAGCTGGGGTTCCGACTAAGAGCATCGGCCACTACATTTGCTTTTCCTGGATGATAGTGGATACCAACATCATAATCTTTTACCAATTCCAACCAGCGTCGTTGCCGTAAGTTTAGCTCTGGCTGTGTGAAAATATATTTGAGACTTTTATGGTCCGTGTATATTTCACATCGATTTCCAAGTAAGAAATGCCTCCATTCCTTGAGTGCATGAATGACTGCTGCCATTTCTAAGTCATGAGTGGGATAATTTTCCTCATGCTTGCGAAGTTGCCTTGAAGCGTATGCGACAACCTTGCCTTCTTGCATCAACACGCACCCGAGGCCTTTTCGGGAAGCGTCACAATACACTTCAAAATTCTTGTGTATGTCTGGCACAATTAATACTGGTGCTGTTGTTAATTTTCGTTTTAGCTCTTGGAAACTTTTCTCACAGGCTTCTGTCCATTCAAACTTCTTGTCCTTCTTGAGTAACTGCGTCATTGGCTTGGCTAGGGTGGAGAATCCTTCAATAAATCTGCGGTAATATCCTGCCATTCCCAAGAAACTTCGTACGTCTGTTACGCTGGCTGGTGACTTCCAGCCAAGTATGGCCCTGACTTTCTCCGGGTCCACTGCGATACCGTCTTGGGTCAGCACGTGGCCTAGAAAGCCTACTTGTCTTAGCCAAAATTCGCACTTGCTGAACTTGGCATACAATTGATGTTTCCTGAGTTCTCCTAGCACAATCCTGAGATGTTCCGCGTGCTCTTCTGGTGTCTTGGAGTATATCAGAATATCGTCGATAAACACCACAACGAACTTGTCCATAAACTTCATAAATACTTTGTTCATGAGGTGAACAAAATATGCGGGGGCGTTCGTTAATACAAAAGGCATAACTGTGAACTCATATAGTCCATATCTGGAGGTGAAGGCTGTTTTGGGGATATCTTCTGTTCGCACTTTTAATTGATGGTATCCTGACCTTAAGTCAATTTTTGAGAATACCTTGGCCTGAGCGAGCTGATCAAATAAATCATTTATCCGCGGCATCGGGTATTTGTTCTTGACTGTGACCATGTTAAGTGCTCGGTAGTCTATGCACAATCTCAGTGTTCCATCCTTCTTTTTGGCAAATAAAATTGGTGATCCCCATGGTGAGGAGCTGGCTCGAATGTATCCCTTGTCCAGCAATTCCTTTATTTGTTTCTTCAACTCAATCAACTCGGATGGTGCCATTCTGTATGGTTTCTTGTATATGGGGGTGGTTCCTGGTGCTAGCTCAATGCTGAATTCTATTTCTCGGTCTGGTGGCATGCCTGGTAGTTCTTCGGGAAATACGTCTGGAAATTCACATACTACTGGAACCTTGTTTAACTCAGAAACGTCCACCTTATTCAATCTCGGCTGCCGGGGTATTTTTCTTTCTTTGGCTGATACTTATTGTCTTCCCGTGGTGGTGTGTGAGAATTACGGTCCGGTTGAAACAGTCAATAAAACCTTTGTTGGTGGTTAACCAGTCCATCCCTAGGATGACATCCAGTCCTTTATTTTCCAACACAATAAGATTGGCGTGAAATTTCAATCCTTCGAACTCAATAACCACATTCTGACAGTAACTCTGAGTAACTTGCTGAATCCCAGGGGACTTGATGATCATGGATTTTTCCAAGGGAAACATCGAAAAATTATTTTGCAAAGCAAAACTTTTCGAAATGAATGAGTGAGAAGCTCCAGAATCAAACAAAACCATTGCAGGTATTGTGTTGACAGGAAACGTACCGAGTACGATATCCGGAGCGTTTTGTGCTTCTTCTTTGGTCACGTGGTTTAGATGACCCTTCCTGTGGTTGTTGTTGGGGTTGAAATTGTTGCGCTTGGGCGCTGAATTATTTCCACCATTGTTTGGCTTCGGGGTCGAGTTCCTTGGCTTGGGGCACTGTTTGGCATAGTGCCCTTCTTCTCCACAAGCGTAGCAAGTAACGCCTGGGCGATATGTGAACTCCTTGTCCCTTGCATGGAAATTCTTGGTTGGGCGTGAGACGTTTGTCGTAGGTTTGTGTGTCCCACCTTTCTGAAAATCTGTCTTGCTTCGGTGGTTGCGCGCAAGAGTAGTCTGGTCTCTTTTTCGCTTGCGGAAATCCTCCAAGCTACGTCTCTCATTTTCCAGAGTAATGGCTTTTGTCCACTAGTGTCTTAAAATCTGGAAAAGTGTGCACGACCAGTTGGCATTTAAGAGCGGGCGCCAGACCGTCAAGGAATTTCTCCATCTTCTTGCTTTCAGTCATACGTTCTTCATTGGCGTAGCGGGACAATAGAGTAAATTGACCATTGTATTCTGACACTATCATGTTCCTTTGTTTGAGGTCATCGAACTCTCTCTTCTTGATTTTCATAATACTCTTGGGAATGTGTGCACCACGGAAACCTTCCTTGAAATCATCCCAGGTTATATCATTTTCGTTGGGGTGCATGTGCAGAAAATTCTCCCACCATGATGCAGCTGCTCCTGTGAGATAGTGCGGAGCATATAGTACTTTCTCGAGATCTGAACATTTTGCAATAATTAATTTTCTCTCCATATCTCGAAGCCAATCCTCGGCTTCAAGAGGCTTGTCAGTATGAGAAAATGTTTAGGGACGTGTCTTCTGTAGCTCAGATAACTTGGAATGCTGTTGATACTGTTCATGGTGATTTCCCATGTTGAGGACTTGGTTCATCATTTCCCGATGTTGTTGCTGACCCTGCTCATAAAGGCGGCACATTTGTGAAAGTGCCGATTCACTGCCCTGTTGGCTTGACTGTCCTTGTGTGAACTTGTTGCTGGGTTGTGTATCATAATTTTCCTCTGGTGGAGTTGGCATGGAGCGAGTCCAAGGACGAGACATTTTTCTCTCTGGGGATATATTTTGTAAAACCCATAAGAAAAGCGAAAAGAGTCGTAAAAACAATTCCATAAATGCACAAAGCTGGCAAATAAATTAAATAACCAAGCTTACTTAAGAAAAACAAGTCGATTTGCGCACGGAGAAGGACTGCTCATTACATATCTTACACGCAGACGGTAATTATACAATACGTCACTCAGGATATGCGTACATAATCCTGACATGTTATTTAGGCTAGTGCACTCCTCCAGATCCTACATGATGCGCAAACAGGCTACTTCCCACAACCTATGTACATATAAACATATCGTACAAAGCGGTACATTGCATGGCGGCTAAGCGTACTCAGGCGGAGATGTTGACGATCTCCTTTGCCCTGCCGAGGGTGAGGCGTAGCGAGGCTGGGGACTCGACTTCCTCCTCGCTAATAGGCTCCATACGTGCAGTGTTACGCTGAGTAGATGGAGCGGGTGCCAGGGGCGGAACAACATGGACAGGAGTGGGCGCGCAGGGTGGTGCAGTGCGCGCTGGAGTGGGCGCAATAACTTGGTTGAACTCTTCGGTAGAAGGCAGGCGACGAGTAGGTGCATAAGATGCTGAGGACGAGACCAAAGTCAGTGGCGGTGCGGTGGGTAGGAGCTCCCTCCTATTGGCAGCACAGCCATGGACTGAGTCCATGCGGGCAGCTACGAAGTCGTCCACCAGGTTGTCGAAGGCTGCATCCAGGGCCCGGAGATACACAATAAGCATCTCAAAAGCCTCGTCTCGTTCTCCTCTGGGGCAGGAGAATGCGTAGTGACAGGTGTAAGGCACATGGCATGGAAGATAACGGTAACGACGAGTCTTCATCACGGGGAGAACATCCCTGAGACGAGCTATCGCCTCGCGAGCTGCCATCTGCATAGCATGCCTCTCCGTAGGCATGGCTCTTCCCAAGAACCGGAAGCGGCGTAACTCACCACGCCCTCCCTTGAACTGCACCGCGGCCTGGTGGATGGTCAGACTGTCGTTGACTCGGTGCTGGCAGAGTGTGAAGACTGGGCGCACAGATGGCCCCATCGCGACCTGAACGATGAAGGAAAGAAGCTTGACGAACCCATCGGGCACGTTGGCGAAGGTCTGAGACTCGCAGCTGTTGTTGGCCATCTACAAAAGTAGGCAAAAATTCTGAATGGTCAGATCATAAATTTATGCTGACGGTCAGAAAATGACTACAATTGCAAG
Source organism: Triticum urartu (assembly GCF_003073215.2). Lineage (NCBI taxonomy): Eukaryota > Viridiplantae > Streptophyta > Magnoliopsida > Poales > Poaceae > Triticum > Triticum urartu. The sequence continues at coordinate 176,447,531 of NC_053022.1, read as the reverse complement.
AAAATATAAATTGGCTCTATCATGCTAATAACCAATTAGCGATCGCACCTATTGGCTTCCTACAGTCAGCCTGGCTCTGGTACCAAGCTTGTCACGACCGGTTTTCCAATAAAAATATTTATTGAGAAACCAATCTTTTGAGTCTAGTATGAGAAAAATCCTCCTTACCGGTAGACAAATTCTTGATACAATAAGCCAGTAGCATAAAATATATTACAGGGTCGAGCTACGGTTGCTCAACCAAATTATTACAAGCACGCCAATAAGTATACATAATGGCAGACATGACACAGTGGTGTGGAGGCATACTACTGACTCGAGGATAGGGTGGTGGTGGAAAAACACAGCGGGGAGTGTGATACATGACTCTAAAACTGGCATCTCATCGAGCGTCGAGGTGAGGCTCGATGAATTTATTTGGTAGCAGAAGCGGATATAATACAGTGACCAAATCCAGGGTCGCACGAGACTGACTGGGATTCCTCTAGGCATCGGACTCGCTATCAAATTCTTCATCCATGAGATCGCCTTCGTCAGCATCTGGCCAAATCAACAAGCCAGGTGAGTACTTTGAAAGTACTCGCAAGACAGTTCGGACGTAAGATATAACAAATGCATGCATGGATGCGTCATGATTAATTTTAACAGTGGCACATTAATTCGTAAAAACAAAGACAGGTAAAAGGGGTCGGCGGTAGTCCGCTCGAAAACCCCAACAAAATAACTGTAAACCCAATCGGGTGTCTGAAGCGACACCTCGATAGGAAGATAAATGAATAAAGCACGCCGCAGTCGGGCGTCTAGGCGACACCACATAAAGGGCTTTAAAAGAAATGCCACAGTCGGGCGTCTGGGCGACGCCACATAAAGGGCTTTTAAAAGAAATGCCACAGTCGGGCGTCTGAGCGACGCCACATAAAGGGCTTTTAAAAGAAATGCCACAGTCGGGCGTCTGAGCGACGCCACATAAAGGGCTTTTTAAAAGAAATGCCACAGTCGGACGTCTGAGCGACATCGCAGAAAGGGCTTTCATTGAAAATAAAATATAACAATGCCACAGTCGGACGTCTGAGCGACGTCACAGAAAGGGCTTTTACTGAAAGTAAATAATAACAATACCACAGTCGGACGTCTGAGCGACATCACAGAAAGGGCTTTTATTCACAAGTAAATAATACTCATAATAAACATTCAATCCATGAAAATAAACAGGTTAGCCCATCCACAGGAATAATCATTTAACCGGGCTTAGCACTCATGTGATTCACCGGAGTCTGTCATCAAAACTGGCACTTGTCAGGATAAGATAATACTGAACTTGGACATGGAATAGATGATTCAAGGAATATATGACTCTGCAGAGTTTGTACAAAAAAATTTCCCACAGCCAACGGATTTCCGTAGTCACGAAGGACTAGTTCCGTTTACGGTATTTCGGAAGAAAACATAGCTAACCAGTACACACCCATCCTACCTCTCGATGCTAGGAATCACCCTAGACGTCGTCCAAGAAAAACTTTTGAGACGGGGAGATCACAATCTCGAATAGCATGGGATCAAATTTATATACGCGCGCTCTAAGGGGTGCCCCCCTCTCGGTCCCAACCGGAAACACCCATGCCCCCTGACCGGATGACTGGCTTTAATACAGGGCCATGGAACCATCATCACGGCCTCTCCTTTTTGGTGTGTACCAGGTAAGCGGTTTACAACTTACTAAGCCATATTCCTTGCGGAAAACATGTGGTAGTACAGGGAAGGAAGAATGGAAGGAACTGGAATGATACGGGTTATCACTGAAGTCATATAGCCTGGCATAAGACTGGCATGCTACAACACTGCCATCTTACCCATCCTCATGCCAACACATGGCCATGCATACTCACATCCATCCACTCATGGATTTTCGAAACTCACTTGCCTCATCGTTGCATGTAACATGACATTCGTCGGTATGTTCATCAACATGCCATAAACTACTTAATACAAACATGCCAAAACAATCATCATATCAAAAGTTCAAACATGCTTGCCTGGTTCAGAGTAGTCGAAGCCTAGCTCGGTGAAGTTTGCGGTCCCGTCACCTCCTTCGGTATCTACGGTATAAAGAAAATATACGCGCTATCGTGAATACCGTGAGGTGCACAAAAATTATTCCAAATTTTTTTCAAATAAATATGATAAAAAAACTAGAAATTTTTTTGAAGAGGACAGAAAAAGAATCACTCAAAAATTCCTTTCTGTTAAAAAGTTATAAGGGTTTTAACCCAAGGACCCATCTGTAATGAAACAGAAAGTTCCCAGGGGCTAGCTTATAAAAACAGAAAACGCTTCGGTAGCGACTACGCCAGCCCAGAGGGAAAGCGCATTTGGTAGAATGCGTTTTCAGAAAATGCTTCGCTTAGAAAGGACAGAGAGGCTGACGGCGGGTCCCGCCCGTCAGGTTTGAATATTCAAACGGGGCAGCAGATTTCGCCGGAGCCCGAGAGCCGCGGTGGTCGCCGGCGGCGATCCACGGTGAGGCAGGGGGATCGGAGGGTACCTCCGTGTTCAGGGCGCCATTCCGCGTCGGTTGGTGGTGGTGGTGGTCGCCGGCGAGTACCACGTCGACGGCGAGCCTTGCTCCGGCGGACGGTGGTTCGGTGGTCGAGGGCCTCGTCGGAGGGAGCTGTGAAGGCCAAATTGAGGAGGGGGTTAGACCTCTGGTAGCTAGAGGAGGCTATAGACGAGATTTGGGCGCCGGGGACGGCCTCACCGGAGCGAATCGAGCTGGTGGCCGAGGCGGATCGGGGCGGCCGGAGTCGGGGGAGGAGACCTCCTCGAGGTCCCCCTGTTGGCCTGGCGGGGTGTTGGTGAGATGCAGAGGGGGTGTGTGCTCGAGAGCGAGTTCGGGAGCCCTTTGTATAGGCGGTCCGAGGCGGTGGCCGAGAACGGGGTTCTCCGGCGAAGCTTACGGCGGCGCAGGGCATTGGTCAGGGAGGTTTAGGGGTCGTGCACCGTCGTGGGGGTTCACTGGGTCCGTTTAGGTGCTAAACTAGCCAGGGTTTGGGTGTTTTGGGCGAGCTCGACGGAACGGGGTGGCGCGGGCCCGTCGGCGGCAGGGAGCACTTTCCGTGCTTGCCGGGCCACGGCGACGGTGCCACGGGCGTGCGCTGGCTTGGCGGGGACACGCGGAGAGCCAGGGGACGATGGGCGGCGCCGGGTGGCGTGGCGAGCGGGCTCGGGCCCTCGCTGGCCGCCATGGGAGGCACAGCCACCACAGAAGCTTCCAACGCCGGCGAGGCTCGTCGCCACCGACGCGAGGAATCGGCCAAGCGTGTGTGCGGGGTGCTGGCCAAGGGGAAGAGGCTGCATGCAACGTGCCAGGGCGCACTGTGGCCGCGTGATCCGAAGTCTGACGAAGGAAAAACGACACTGAATTCTGAATTTAACTGAAGATGAACAGAACAGTGTATGCAAGGTGTTCGACAGAATGATCTAGGCATCTAGGGATTTTTCCTTGAGCTGAAACTTGGTGGGGTGGCCTCTCATTGCACCAGGAGGCTGCCTGAATTTTGGTGGAATTTTTGGAGAAGTGTAGATATGAATTTCACCAAATTTGTCAAATCTGGTCCAAACTTGCAGTGAGTGAAATTTGAAATTTTTGAAAAGAAGAAGAGTGGATCAATATGGTTCTAGGTTGTGGATACTAACGACAATCCAGGGGAGTTGGTTTGAGGTGAAAACTCAAAGGCAATGAGGTACTTGCTTTGAAAATCACTTAAGCTCAAAATAATTGGCAGAAATGATTTGGGAGATAAAATAATTGAAATAAAATCCAAAACATGTTTGGACTTGTTGAGATAGAGAAATTAGATTGTTCAAAGGTGGGGGGAGGGATTTTGAGAAGATTTACTATAGGAGACATGGTAAAACCATGGGAGTTTTCAAGATAAGAAAACCTAAAAATTCATAAAGTTCTTTTTATAAGAAAAAGAATAATTTCCAAAAATACATTTTGAGAAGGGAACCATCAGAGAAAGAGTTTTAAATGATCAAACACCATAGTTTGAAGAAGATACAAAAATAAAATCTTTGCCAAAGAAGTTTTTAAGAGGAAGGTTTTCTGGAAAAATTTTAAATGGCCTCTTTTTTTTTCAAAACCAACAAAGTTTTTGCTGAAAACCGAATAAAAATTTTGGAGTGTCACAGGGGAGAGGAAAACGAGAGGCAAATGGCAAATAATGTAATGCGGGAGATAAGGGTATGTGATGGGTACTTGGTATGTTGACTTTTGCGTAGACCTCCCCGGCAACGGCACCAGAAATCCTTCTTGCTACCTCTTGAGCACTGCGTTGGTTTTCCCCGAAGAGGAAGGGATGATGCAGCAAAGTAGCGTAAGTATTTCCCTCAGTTTTTGAGAACCAAGGTATCAATCCAGTAGGAGGATACGCGCGAGTTCCTTGTACCTACACAAAACAAATAAATCCTCACAACCAACGCGAATAGGGGTTGTCAATCCCTACACGGCCACTTACGAGAGTGAGATCTGATAGATATGATAATATAATATTTTTGGTATTTTTGTGATAAAGATGCAAAGTAAAATAAAGGAAAAGTAAAAAAACAAAGGAAATAACTAAGTAGTAGGAGATTAATATGATAAAGATAGACTCGGGGGGCCATAGGTTTCACTAGTGGCTTCTCTCGAGAGCATAAGTATTCTATGGTGGGTGAACAAATTACTGTTGAGCAATTGACAGAATTGAGCATAGTTATGAGAATATCTAGGTATGATCATGTATATAGGCATCACGTCTCAGACAAGTAGACCGACTCCTGCCTGCATCTACTACTATTACTCCACTCATCGACTGCTATCCAGCATGCATCTAGAGTATTAAGTTAAAAACAGAGTAACACCTTAAGCAAGATGACATGATGTAGAGGGATAGACTCATGCAATATGATGAAAACCCCATCTTGTTATCCTCGATGGCAACAATACAATACGTGCCTTGCTGCCCCTACTGTCACTGGGAAAGGACACCGCAAGATTGAACCCAAAGCTAAGCACTTCTCCCATTGCAAGAAAGATCAATCTAGTAGGCCAAACCAAACTGATAATTCGAAGAGACTTGCAAAGATAACCAATCATACATAAAAGAATTCAGAGGAGATTCAAATATTTTTCATAGATAGACTTGATCATAAACCCACAATTCATCGATCTCAACAAACACACCGCAAAAAGAAGATTACATCGAATAGTTCTCCACAAGAGAGGGGGAGAACATTGTATTGAGATCCAAAAATAGAGAAGAAGCCATCTAGCTAATAACTATGGACCCGTAGGTCTGAGGTGAACTACTCACACTTCATCGGAGGGGCTATGGTGTTGACGTAGAAGCCCTCCGTGATCGATGCCCCCTCCAGCGGAGCTCCGGAATAGGCCCCAAGATGGGATCTCGTGGATACAGAAAGTTGCGGTGGTGGAATTAGGGTTTTGGCTCCGTATCTGATCGTTTGGGGGTACGTAGGTATATATTGGAGGAAGGAGTACGTCGGTGGAGCAACAGGGGGCCCACGAGGGTGGAGGGCGCGCCTGGTGGGGGTAGGTGCGCCCCCTACCTCGTGGCCTCCTCTTTTGTGTCTTGATGTTGGGTCCAAGTCTCCCGAGTCTTGTTCATTGAGAAAATCACGTTCCCGAAGGTTTCATTCCGTTTGGACTCCGTTTGATATTCCTTTTCTTCGAAACCCTAAAACAGGCAAAAAACAATAATTCTGGGCTGGTCCTCCGGTTAATAGGTTAGTCCCAAAAATAATATAAAAGTGGATAATAAAGCCCAATAATGTCCAAAACAGTAGATAATATAGCATGGAGCAATCAAAAATTATAGATACGTTGGAGACGTATCAGGCTGCTACTTCTTGAGCTTGCGTTGGTTTTTCCCTTGAAGAGGAAAGAGTGATGCAACAAAGTAGAGATAAGTATTTCCCTCAGTTAAGAACCAAGGTATCAATCCAGTAGGAGGTACACCCAAGTCTCCAATAGTTGCACCTACACAAACAAACAAATATTTGCACCCAACGCGAAAAGGGGTTGTCAATCCCTTCACGGTTAATTGCAAGGATGAGATCTGATAGAGATAGGTATAAAAGATAAGTAAAAGAGCAAAATAAAGTGAAGGTAAATAAATTGCGGCAAGGTATTTTGGGTTTTATAGATCTGAACATAATATGATGAGAAATAGACCCCGGGGCCATAGTTTTCACTAGAGGCTTCTCTCTTGAAAGACACATACGGTGGGTGAACAAATTATTATTGAGCAATTGATAGAAAAGCGTAAAGTTATGACGATATCTAATGATCATGAATATAGGCATCACGTCCGTGACAAGTAGACCACTATCCAGCATGCATCTAGTGTATTAAGTTAACAAGAACGAAGTAACGCCTTAAGTAAGATGACATGATCTAGAGGGATAAATCCAAGCAATATGATATAAACCCCATATTTTTATCCTTAGTGGCAAAAATACAAATATGTGCCTGATACCACTACTGTCACTGGGTGAGGACACCGCAAGATTGAACCCATCACAAAGCACCTCTCCCATTGCAAGATAAATCAATCTAGTTGGCCAAACCAAATTAATAGATCGGACAGAAATACAAAGCTATCTTAATCATGCATAAAAGAGTTCAGAAAAGACTCAAATAATATTCATAGATAATCTGATCATAAATCTATAATTCATGGGATCTCAACAAACGCACCGCAAAAGAAGATTACATCGAATAGATCTCTAAGAACAGCAAGGAGAACATTGTATTGAAGATCAAAGAGAGAGAAGAAGCCATCTAGCTACTAGCTATGGACCCGTAGGTCTGTGGTAAACTACTCACACATCATCGGTAGGGCAGCAAGGTTGATGTAGAAGCCCTGCACGATCGAATCCCCCTCTGACAGAGTACCAGAAAAGGCCCCAAGATGGGATCTCATGAGAACAGAAGCTTTCGGTGGCGGAAAAGAATATTTGTTTGTGTCCTCTGGTATACGGGGAATATTTGGGTATTTATAGAGCCGATATTGGGGTTATAGGGACTACAGGGGGCCCACAAGCTTGCAGGGCGCCCTCCTATGGCGAGCGTGGTGAGCTTGTGGCCACCCGAAGCTTCGTGGGTGTCTTCTGGTCCAAGAAATATTGTCAAAAGGTTTCGTTTCGTTTGGACTTCATTTGGAATTGATTTTCTGTAATAGACAAAAACAAGGAAAAAACAACAACTGGCACTAGGCACTAGGTTAATAGGTTAGTCCCAAAAATGATATAAAATATTATAATAATGCATATAAAACATCCAAGATTAATAACATAATAGCAACGATACTTGCAACCCGACGCGTAAGAGGGGTTGTCAATCACTCCACGGTAAAAATATAAATTCTTTTGTATAAGACTTGATAAATGGATGTGAAAGTGCAACTAATCCCCGGATGGTTTTGGTAATTATAACAACATATAGCTCACTGAACTAATAACCATTCAAGTTTAATATTTCAAAAATTTCAATGAATGGCATGGCATGGACTAGAGATGTGGACCCGTCAAAATGCTAAGGACACATAATGGCAAAAACTCAAGACCCTTCATTTCTATTTTAGTGATCCATGACCACATTGAGTCCATAGGAAAGCCACTACTATGAAAAGGGGATGAGGTGTTGCTTAATGGCTTGCTTGCTCAAAAGCTTAGTGATAATGCTCCAAATCCCTCAACCACTTTCTCATGCCAAATATGTCAAAATCCTAAAGTCCAACTCGGCCCCACCGATTCTTTCTATCTGGCGCCACGGAGTTCATATGACATAGCCACAGCCAGAAACCCTAATAGTTCGGTCACAATGATATGAATCTCAGTCTCACGGAGATGGCCTTGCCAATTCTCTTTTGCATGTTGCAATTATTTCGGTCTCACCGAAATGGCTTGACCAATTCTCTATTGCCCTATTGTTTCATTTCGGTCTCACCGAGTTGATGCAATCCGCGCCACTGAGATGAGGTCTGCCCTAAGCCCTAGCACATCGGTCCCACCGAGTTGTTCCAGTCGGTCCCACTGAGATTCCTAACGTTGACATTTTGAACTAAATCAGTCGCACCATGTTCATCTATTCAGTATGACCAATTTGGGCAAATGTGTGTAACGGTTGGATTTTGTGTGGAGGCTATATATACCCCTCCACCCCCTTCTCCATATGTGAGAGAGCCATTGGAACGTGCCTACACTTCCAGCATACATTTTCTGAGAGAAAACTAGCTACTCATGTGTTGAGATCAAGATATACCACCTACCACAAGAATCTTGATTTTTAGCCTTCCCCAAGTTGCTTTCCACTCAAATCATCTCTCCACCATACCCAAATCTGTGTGAGTGAGTTGAGTGTTGGGGAGACTATCATTTGAAGCACAAGATCAAGGAGTTCATCATCAACACAACATCTATTACCTTTTGGAAAGTGGTGTCTCCTAGATTGGTTAGGTGTCGCTTGGGAGCCTCCGTCAAGTTGTGGAGTTGAACCAAGAAGTTTGTAAGGGCAAGGAGATCGCCTACTTCGTGAAGATATACCTGAGTGAGGCAAGTCCTTCGTGGGTGATGGCCATGGTGGGATAGACAAGGTTTCTTTTTCGTGGACGTACCCTTCATGGGTGGAGCCCTCCATGGACTCGCGCAACTGTTACCCGTCAAGGGTTGAAGTATCCATCAACGTGGACGTACGATAGCACCACCTATCGGAACCACGCCAAAAATCTCCGTGTCTTCATTGCGTTTGCACTCTCCAAACCCTTCCCTTTACCTTCACATGCAATGTTTTACTTTTCACTGCTACACTCTTAGGATTGCATGTGTAGGTTGATTGCTTGACTTGTGCTAGTTGCTAAAATCTTTCCACAACTAAAATTGGGAAAATGTTAGATTTTATTTGGTCAAGTAGTCTAATCACCGCCCCCCCTCTGGACCTACTTTTGATCCTACAAATGGTATCAGAGCTTTGGTCTACATTTGTCTTGATTTCCATAGCCTTGGTTTCACAACCTAGGAGAGTGTGGCGTCTAGCGAGGGAAATTACCACCGTAGCGGTCCTTACTTTGATGGTACTAATTTTGCTAGTTGGAAGCATAAGATGAAAATGCATATTCTCGGTCATAACCCTGTCGTTTGTGATATTGCGCATATTGCCTTGCAAGGTGATTTCTTCGAGGATGGAAAAGAACCGGATTGTGAAGCGTCCGCGGAAGAAATAAAGATGTTGCAATACAATGCTCAAGCTTGTGATATTCTCTTCAATGGATTGTGCCTCGAAGGATTCAACAAAACCAGCCGTCTCGAGAGTGCAAAGGAAATTTGGGATACTTTGGTTGACATGCACGAAGGTACCGAGTCCGTCAAGGAATCCAAATTGGATGTGCTTCAAAGTCAACTTGACAAGTTCAAGATGAAGGATGGTGAAGGAGTTGTCAAGATGTACTCTAGGCTTGATCTCATCACAAATGAGATTGCCGTCTTAGGAAGTGAAGAGATGACCGACATATTCATCATCAAGAAGATCCTAAGAGCCTTGGATGGAAAATATGATACCATGTGCACCTTGATCCAAATGATGCCCAATTACAAATATCTCAAGCCCACAGAAGTCATCGGTAGAATTATTTCTCATGAGATGCCACTCAAGGATAAGGAAGAGCTCCCCAACAAGTCAAGTGGTGCTTACAAAGCTTCAAGTGATGCTCCTACAACATCAAGTGATAAGCAAGTCTCCAATGAACAATTGAGCTTAATGGTGATGAACATCAAAAAGTTCTACAAGAATAGAAGCAAAGAGAGAACCTCCAAGTCAAGATCCTACCATGACAAAAGATCTTCTAGTCGTGATCGCAATTGCTACAATTGTGGAAGACCCGGACACTACTCCAATGAGTGTATGGCTCCCTACAAGAAAAGAGAAGATTCACCAAAAAGGAGAAGTAGAAGAGATGAATCGCCTCCAAGAGAGAGGAGTAGAGATGATTGTTATGAATGAAGACCCTCTCGTAGAAGCAAGGATTCGGAATGGAAGGACAAGTTATCAAAGAGCTACACAAGACAAAGAAATCATGCTCAGATTGGTGAATGGGTATCCGGTTACGACTCTGACAGCTACTCCGAGAGAAGCTATCACGCCGACTCTGAATATACTCAAGATGAAGGTGTTGCCAGTATTGCACTTGTGTCATCAAACTCATATGACATATTTGACTCACCAAATGAAGGATTTGGAAGATCCTTCATGGCTAAAGGCCATAAGGTATCACACCCTGAGTATGTTGATTTCAATAGTGGTGAATATGATTTGCTAGGTGATGATGATTTACTTGTTGACAACACTAGTGATGAAAACTATGATGAACTTGCTAGTAATCATGCTAATCAAGATGAAACAAATGACAATGATAAGAAGGAGATTGGGCGTCTAACTAAAGAACTAAACACTCTTAAGTTAGCTCATGAAATAACTCTAGAGGACCATAGAGAGCTTCTAAGGACTCATGACACTACTGCAGGATGCTGCTAACGCGACACTACGATCAGAGATCCTTTGACAAAACTGTGGGCGATGCAATAATCTCAAATGGTGGTGTAAAAGAACTATTAAAAAGGTGCAAAACGTTTGCGATGGTGGAGCCATCAAACACGGTTCAGATTTTAGTTGCGTGTGTGATGCAGGGCATACGGTTTAGTTCAATTAACTGTTTGCGATGAGGCGGAACAAAAGAAACGGGCAGACAGATGAAGGCGTGTGCGATATACGGCATACGGTTCACTCGGATGGACTGTTTGTGATGAGGAGGAACAATAGAAACAGGCAGCTAGATAAAGTTGTGTGTGATTCAGGGCATACGCTTTAGAAGGATTAACTGTTTGCGATTAGGCAACAGAACGGAAATGGGTCAGCCGGATCAAAATGTCTGTGATTGATGGCATACACTTCACACGGATGAACTGTTTGCGATTAGCCACAACAAAGAGAAACAGTTAGATAGATCAATGTGTGTGCGCTAGACGGGCATGCACATTCTAATTAAAAGAAGTGTGTGCGATGGTAATAACAGGCCCACACGGTTGTTGGAACAAGACGTGTGCTGAAATTGCCTATTGCGGTGCACCCTATGGTGCAAACGCCACATACGCGGCCGAGAAGGCGTGCCCATGTTACGCCTTTCGGGAGTAGTGCCGCACTTATAACCGTCAATAAATTTTGAGCCTGCGTCCCGTCACATTCCAAATTGCAAATATGTTCACACCGATCAAAACCTAAATGGTTTCCCACTTAGGAGCGTATTTGTACTCGGTTATAAATACTACTACTCCAAGATGACTGCACATTCCTCCTCAACTCCTCATCCACAAAAACAAACAAGTCATTCATCATTGTTCCCTTGCATCTGCCATGGCCAGCGTGAGTTCTGGGTCGAGATATTGCCACTAGGGAGATGCGAGCATGGAAGCGAAAGCACGAGAGATGTCCCGCCTCGCCGCGAACGCAGCCGACATGTCCCGCCGTGCGGCCGTAGCAGCATAGAGGTCCCGCCGCGCCGCCGAATCAGCACGGAGGTCCTGTCGCACCGTCGATGCAGTAGACTGGTCCGGTCGCGCTGCGGAAGCAGAAGAGATGTCAAGTCGTGTCGCGAATGCAGCAGAGATGTCCTCCCACGCTGCGGCCGCCTAGGAAAATGTCTCGCGAGCAGGAGAGGACTCTTACAGGCGCATGCATGCGATCATCCATAGCCAGATGGATCAGATCTCCGGTTGGGCGAGGTTGTAGGACGACATGAAAGCCTCTTTTGAACAGGCTACCGGCGTCATCTGGCAACTAAATGAGAGCAATGAGAAGCTCCTGGCCGAGCGCGACCTGCTGAGGGCGAAGATCATCGGAAGTGTGGAGCAGCAGGAGGAGACCACTGCCTTGTTGAAGAGGACCGGCGTCATCGTCGAGAAACTTATGGAGGAGAATGCCATGTTGTGCATCGAGCGTAGAAGGCTGGTGGAGGAATCCGTGTATGCTCTCAAGAAGCATCTTGAGGACAAGAAAGAGCTCATCGCCGCTCGCCGCGTAGACTAGTTCCGGTGGTCTGCAGCCACGCATCAAGAAAGTAGAGATCAGCGAGCTAGATCGTTGTCTTCCTTCTTCTTTTGCCCTTGTGTATTTCGGGTGTTGCCGCATGTGGATTTTTTTGATTATGTTCCTAAATATGTAAGACAATTATTATCCACTGTCATCATCCTTAATATTCATCATGCTTCATGTAAGTCGCAGTCCATGCTATATAGGTCCATCGGATCTTACATCAAGATCCGTGCAAAACTTTCTTTTTAGGTTTTCATTTTTCTCTCTTAAATCTCAGTCCAGTGAGACATATACTCACGTCATAGAACGGGGGCTCGGGCGCCATTAATGGAGAAGTTGGGAGGAAGGTGCGCGGCGGGTAGAGGTCAAAGGGCTTTCCTCCCAATGAGCACGCGCAGGGGGTAGATCACACGCCTCCCGTACTCAAATAGCTACCCCGCACGACACCTCCTAGCCAATAAAAAAAGGGGACGCGTGGCGGCACGTAATTGGTAAGTAGAACACCCACGGTTTCAATAATACTTGTGTTTCCGATTTGTAACGTGACAACACTTGTTCCAAAATGACTTTGTTGATTGTTAATGTGTGCGCCTTCACAAATCGGACAGAAAAATTGCCACAACATGTTGGTGCCATGTCATGACACCATGCCAAGTTTCATGATTTTCAGGTGTGTTTTGGATTTAGAGGAATTAAAAAACCAAGTTTCTCAATCTTTACGGCCGAGCCACGACGCCCAGATGTTTGAATTTCAGTCCCATTTCTTGCATGTGACCTACAAATTCACCCAAAGACACACATGTGATTTTTCAACCAACTTTGTGCATTGGAGCATGTGCTTGTAGTTCAAATTTGAATTATGCACATTAAATTCCCAGAAATTAATTAATGTATAAAAAAGGCCAAACGAACCCGGAATAATTCCAAATTTTAGCACGATACTTCTATTTGGTCTAATCTACATGTTTAAAAAATTAAGGTGGTAGAAGGCAGTGTACGTATGTCATTTCGCACACGGAGGTGACACGTTCCATCTCGGAACCATGAGCCTTCTTGAGCGAAGCTCCGGTTTGCAAGAAGCTTACACCAAAGCTTGTCCCAATTCGGCCAAAAAATTACCGCAGCATGTTGGTGCCATGTCATGACACCATGCCAAGTTTCATGATTTTCAGCCATGTTTTAGATTTACAGGAATTAAAAAACCAAGTTTCTCAATCTTTACGGCCGAGCCACGACGCCGAGATGTTTGAATTTCATTCCCATTTCTTGCATGGGACCTAGAAATTCCCCCAAGGACACACATGTGATTTTTCAACCAACTTTGGTGCACTGGAGCATGTGCTTGTAGTTAAAATTTGAGTTATGCACATTAAATGCCCAAAAACTCAATTAACGTATAAAAAAGGCCAAACGAACCTGGAATAATTCCAAAATTTAGCACAATACTTCTATTTGGTCTAATCTGCCTGTGTAAAAAATTAAGGCGGGAGAAGGCAGTATATGTATGTCGTTTCGCACATGGAGGTGACATGTTCCCTCTCGGAACTACGAGCCTTCTTGAGGGAAGCTCTGGTTTGCAAGAAGCTTACACCAAAGCTTTTCCCAATTCGCCAAAAAAAATTACTGCAGCATGTTGGTGCCATGTCATGACACAATGCCAAGTTTCATGATTTTCAGGCATGTTTTGGATTTACAGGAATTAAAAAAACCAAGTTTCTCAATCTTCCCGGTTGAGCCACGATGCCCAGATGTTTGAATTTCATTCCCATTTATTGCATGGGACCTATAAATTCACCAAAGGACACACATGTGATTTTTCAACAAACTTTGGTGCATTGGAGCATGTGCTTGTAGTTCAAATTTGAATTATGCACATTAAATGCCCAGAAGCTCAATTAATGCATAAAAATGCCAAACGAACCCGGAATAATTCCAAATTTAAACACGACACTCATGTACTAGTTGCATGTTCATTGTTCGTAAATGTTCTAGCAATTAAAACACCATCCTTTCCCTCTGTAACACCATTTTGTCTTTCAAAACATAATGAAAAAATCAGGTATACCACAAACAGTTTACTAGAAAGAATCGTGTGGGATATGATATAAAATATCCTGGCGCGTCGTGTTGTCTGGCTTATGCATGAAGCTTCGTCGTCTACAGACCATCGCCCCCGCTTGAACCACACTTGTGTGCCAGTTTCTCCTGGCACCGAGCGAAAAAAAATTGCCACCGCTGAAATATCTATCTCCCGCCCCTCACTCCCACCAAAAGCCACATTTCCACAGTTCCTCCTTGCTTTCCAAGTTCAAACCTTCACTGCTGCCTACTGGTAGCTCAGCCTTCTTGCTAGCGACCCTTCTTGTTGCAGCTCAGCCTCCTCACCGGCAACCCTTCTTCTTGCAGCGCCGCCTTCTCACCGGCGACGCTTCTTCTTGCAGTGTCGCCTCCTCGCCGGCGACACTTCTTTTTGTTGCATGGCCTATTTGCCGCCGACCCTTATTCTTGCTACGCGGCCTCGTCGATATGGTCAGGTAATCCGCACCCCACCCACACCAACCTCCTCCTTTCCCGTCCCACATGCCCCAACCGATGGCGCTACACCTTCCGCCGAAATCACTGTCCCCCTCCTCCAATTAACCGCCGCTCACAGCCATTTTGCATGCAGTATAACGTGGAGCTCAGTAGCATGCGGCCGCATGCACGCACGAGGTCGCTATGGCTGCCATGCGTGCCAACCGCCAGATCTTGGAGGAGCACCTCGTCTTCGAGGCCACCATCGGCACCGCCACGCGGTTGTCTATTTTAAAATACAGTTCGTGTTGTTTTCTCGAGGCCACCACCAGTGCCTTCTAGCGATTTGTCCTCTGTAATGTTAATATGCAATCTGATGTTCAGTTAACAGTTTGGTCCTCCGAAATGTAATGTTCAGTTAACACTTTGGTCAAACAATTGCTACATTTTGTAGTACTGTTCTTTGTTTTGTTAACTGTCTTAACTTCTAGTACATGTTTCTATTCTGCAATGTCCTTCTCAGTTAACTATTTTGGTTCATTTGGTCTGTTGTCCATTTAACTGTTTGGTTCAGTTCTACGATTTGATTTTCTTGATGTGGGTTCAATTTTGTATTGTTATGCATGTGACACCAATCAAATTTGGTTGTACTCAATACATATTCTACTGATAGTATGGCAACTCTCAGTTAACCTGATCAAGATCTTCCTTATGTGTGTTGTAGGGAAACAATGGGAGACCTTGCGGTTTACCATCGAGGTTTGTTCAAGCATGGTCATTTGGCTAATAGCACATTATTGTGTAGTTGCAGGAATCATTATAATATTTACATTTCTTACAATTTGGTCTTGCAATTGTAGGTCCCGCTGTCAGAGGCTTAGACCCACTGTTCGACCCATTTTGCATATGGGGAAATGAGACGTACATGAATACCAGTCAAGTCAAGAAACTCAGAAAGATTGTTAGGATGAAGAAACTTTCGATGAATAACAGCAAGATCTTTGTTTGCACAATGAAGAAGACATCAGTCAACTATAGGATGGTACTAACTCTTTTACCTTGTTTTTACCCCTTGCATCATTTCAAAATTTATAATAGCGATTTAGGGATATCTTTGTTTTCAGTACTTTACAAAGCAGTTCATCAATGATTACATCTCGAACCACCTACATGGTCAAGAGGTGAGGAAGGTATTCATTCAACACCCACGGTACAATACTGAAGTCTTGCTAAAGAGGACGAAGGTTGCGCGGGCAATTATCCATAGCCACTCTCCAAAAGTTGCAAGGACATTCAACATCACTGAAGGCTCAATATTTGCCTTCCGCTTCTGCAGTTTCCCAGATGAGATTCATCTGTCTATTTACCGTGTATGATGCTACTTTCCAAAGGTTTTTGATGTTGCATGTGAAACTCGGTGCTGTTGTGTAATGGCGTAACTGAGTGCCGAAGCTATCTGATGTAATTCGATTATGAAATCCTGGTTGCTTTTATACGGATATGAAATATCTGGCGTGTTTTATAAGAAATATCAATTTGATTAGTACATGGATTATCAATAATAGGCTAATTACCCTACTTATTGGGGTTTTCTATTGCAGACGGTTACTCAGACAGCACCATGGGCGATCAACTCAAACAACCCACACGGTTTCTAGAAAGTAGGCATGCTCGATCAACAACAATCACACATGACTTCCGGCAGCAAACTGTTTGCGTTACGCCACCTTGCACAAATGTTTCCACCCAAAGAACTGTGTGTGATATACATACCTACGGAATGTTTTTCTGGGATTCACCGTGTGGCATGTACATACCTACGGAAATGATTGGGTTTCGATGCCTCACCCGATCGCACACGAGCTCATTTGGTGTCCCAGGAGGGCCTATCCCCGATGATTTTGGGTCGTGTGGGAAGGACCCCCCTATCGCCCACACTCACTTGGCGATGGTTCCAAGCGCCATCGCGGAAAGGGGTTAAAAACCGTTTGTATAGCACGTCGTTGTACCAGTGTGAGAAGCTACACTTTGAGAAGCTAAATTTAGAGCAAGAACATGAGTTCCTAAAATCTATCAATGATGATCTTCGAAAGAAGAGTTCTTCTTATCTTGCCAAATGTCTCCTCTTGTCTACTTATATGCCACAAGTAAAATGTAGCAATAATAGCAAGAAAGATTCTTCCTCTAGTTGTACCAATAACCATGTTAAATCCAATATTATTGCTTCTAGTAGTTCTCTTGATTCCACTAATGATTTTCTTAGCCAAGTTATGCTTGAACTTACTGGAGGGGATTATAGAGAAAGGTGTTTACAAGAGCCTTGCCGGAAGTAAGCAATTTGAGGAGATTGTACGCAAGCAAGGATGGCACCGGAAGAATCAAGGTTTTGGTTTTGAATGAAAGTTCAATGCTAATGGAGTTGAGTGGGAAGAAGATCAGTACCCCAAGATGAAGTTTGTTCCTCAACAAGAGAAGTATGACCCCACTTATTTCAAGGGAACACAAGCTCAAGATGATCTTCCACCACAAGACCACAAACTAAAAGGCAAGGATATGCTTCAAGAAGAGATTGATTCATTTGAAAAAGCTCCTAAGGCCATGGTCAAGCGGATTCCCAAGACTACATCAAGTTCTACTTCATCAAGTACGACTACAACTCCAAGGATTCCCATCAAGTTGATGTGGATCCCAAAGAAGAAGAACTAGATTGTTCTTGAGGGTGACTCCACCAACATACTTCACTCGTATTCATTTTGGCAAGCACATGTGCGATCAACTTTCATATCTTGCACTAGTTCATGGAGTCACAAACCCTCTTGTTGGTAAGACAAAGGACAAGGTAATCTAATGCTTTCATGGACATCATCATATGCGTAATTCACTCTATGTCTATGGATATCCTTGTATGTTCCTTGTGGGACTAACCCATGTAGGTATTGAAAGTGCAACACTCCAATGGATTGCTCCAAAAGATCTACATGAACATTGAGCATCCACATCTTTAACATCTACATGAAGTCATCATCGACAAAACCCAAGGTTAGTTCTTCCCTCTTAGGGGGGATATCACATCCAGTGGGATCTTTGCTCTAAAAATTGAGCTAAAGAAACTCTAATGGTGTGAACACAACAATGCTTTATGTAAAAGGGGTAACCCCACTTGTGCTTAAACGATGAGTATGACCTATGATTAAATGTTAACATTTGACTCCTAAGTCAATATAATCTTATATAGATGACCTAGTTATCGCCAATTGCTTGATAGATGCTAGAGTGTATGTGCATGCTTTTTCACATGTTTCATTTTCTATCTTATTGTGTGAGCATGTTGGTTGCATAATTTTATCCATTTGAGGACATCCATTTGTGGTTTTGATTGTTTGGTTTTTATTGGCCAAATGGATGGACAAGAATGCCTAAGTACTCCCTCTAGCTATCTATGCTTTTTCTCTTCTCAAATTCTTTTCATGCTACATCACAAAATTTGAACAAGTCTTTTTCGAACCCTCCGGGTGAGGAGCACTCGGAGCCACCGATCCGTCAAGGGTTGACTTCCAAAACCTTCTATTGAATTTTGATGAGACCAACACATTCATATTTGGTCCCACCAAAACCACTAGATTGATCTAGGTTTTCACCTTGGTACCACCGATTAGAACTATTCGGTCTCACTGAGTTGCAGCAACTGCAAGCAGTTTTGCATCTCAGTGCCACCGAGCCGTTCCACTCAGCGCCACCGACAGCTAATGGGTATATATATGCCGCGGCCTGACATTTGGAAATTTCTTCAAACACTCGAGCCCGCGCCCCCATTGCTACCGCTCTTGGTCTCCGGATAGTCGTTGTCTCCACCTGTGCACCATCGTCACAGGTCTCCACTGCCGTCAACGGGAATTACCTCTGTTGTTGATGTCGTAGCGAGCCATCACTGAGTTAGGGTATGGTTCGAGCCCTTTGTGCAAACTCCTTTATCTGACTCAATGTACAAAGTTATTTCATGTATTCTTGCCACAACTGAAAACTTCCTATCCATTAAAAAATTCCTTTAGAATAGATTTGATGCAAAATCTTAGGGTTAGGTTTCTGCCGAGCTCATCTCGGACCAACCGAAATGAAGTTTTTGGTCCCACCGATTGGCCCTGGCCATTGCACTAAGTACAACTCGGTCTGACCGAAATGTACTGATCGGTGAGACCGAACGCAATTTCTAAGTGAAACCCTAGCATCTCGGAGTCACCGAACCGCAACTCGGTCTGACCGAAACTGCATGTTTAGACTATGTTAGGTGCTTCGGTGTCACTAAGATTATCATATCGGTAGCTCCGAAATGCTTTCTGTAGAAAACTAAAGTTATGATTTTGACTCATTTTTTGCAAAAAAAAATAGTTCTCTTTTGTGATGAGCATCCTCTCTACCCATATCCATCTATTCACAGGGTTAGTTTGCAGAGATGTCTGAGGCTTCTGACAGTCAGAACAGATCATAGGAGCAAGTCAACCCTAGTGAGGGCACAAGCCCTAGTGGTAGCTATGATGATGGCAGCAGAAGCACTCCTAGCAACTTTCCTAAAGCTGCTACCAGACAGAGGAAGAAGAGGAATTTTGATAGTGAGGATGAAGATTTTGTGGTTGAGGAAGAAGTGATTTCTAAGAAGAAAGTCGTCAAGAAAGAGTATGTTGGTGCTGCTGCCACCACCAAGCCAGGTCAACAAAAGAAACCTCCTGCCAAGAGAGCTCCCATGTCCAAAGTGAGAAAATCAACTTTTGCACATGATACTATGGAGTTCACACTTGAGCCCTGAGAGGAAGATGAAGCTGCTGGTGGAAAGAAGAAAAGGAAAGAGAGAGTCAAGAATACGGTTGCCAGAGTTATTGGTAGACCGTCCATGATGAGGGATGATGAGGAGGAGGAGGAGGAGAAAGTTTTTGCACCACCTTCCAAGTCTCAAATATTTATGGTTGATGCCCTTAAGATTGGTGCTGCTCCTTCCAAGCCCAAGACAAAACCTCCACCTGCTGCACCCAAGACTTCATCTCCAAAGAGATCCACGAGAATTATCCCAGCTGCAGAGAAGAACAAGGCCCCATTTCTAGAGGTCCAACAGGATGATGAGCCACTATTGCTCAGAAACTGAAGCCAAAGATTCCAGACCACAATGATAATCATCTAGTGGCTAAGAACATGAAGCTGAGAAAGGATGCAGGTCTGAGACAGTGGAGAAAGAATGGTCCATATGCCACAAGTAGGAGGACTACTGTTGACTACCGATTTCACATCAGAGAACAACAGGACTTCTATGATACTGTGTTGCTGGACAAGAAGCCCATTGTATGTGACATGAAATGGGTTGACTGGAAGTATATTGATGCCAATGAAGATTACTTTCCCCATGTTCATGAGAGCTTCAGGCCGAATGAAGTTGATGATTTTGTTGGACAAGAGCTGATTAAATGGAATGATGAGATGATTATGCAGTTTTACTCCACTTCACACTTCTATCCAGATGGGAAGATAGTGTGGACGACTGAGGGCACCAGATACCAGTCATCAATCTTTGAGTGGGCTAAGCTCATCAATGCTCCAAAGGAAGATGAAGATGATCTTGATGTGTATGGCAAACCCAAGAAGGATCACAACTCTATGGCTCACATGTATAAGCATATTCCTGATGCAGACCTAGAGACTCACAAGTTTGGATCCATATACTATCTGCTTGCTGGACTGACCACCATAAACACCATACTAAGGCATACCCTCTTTCCTAAGTATGGAGATCATAGGATGATACATGGTCATTCCATCAACTTGCTACACATGTTTGATGTTCCCCAAAAGTTCAAGGTCATGAGCTTGATTGTTGAGACAGTCAAGAAGACAGCAACTGACCAAAAAGAGGTCATGTGGATATGCTCCACATATTCAGATGTTGATCAACTCCAAGGTTGGAACTAGAACATATCTACTTGAAAAAGAGCATCTGCCTCTTAGGCCAGATTTTGAGGACAATGAAGATGTCATGGATGTATCACATCCTACATCTATTGAGGCATAGGAGAAGATTGAGAAAGAAAAGGCTGCAAAAGCAGCAAAGGCACCAAGTGCACCAGATGCATCTACTGTGATTCTCAAGACCAAGCAAGATTATATCACATACCTTCTAGAAGCAACCCTGAGGATAGAGAAGAGTCTGGCCAACTTGACTAAGAATCAGGAGAGCTTAAAGAGGATTGTGGAGGATAAAATGTACAAACTTGATGTGAAGTTCACAGAGATTCAGACTATAGTTGAGAAGCTGACAGATGATGTTGAGGACAATGATTCTAGAACTACAACAGATAGATTCTAGACAGTTCCAAGGGCACCGAGGTCTGCTACTGAGCCAGCTGCAGATTTGAGGCTTGCTCATTCTGCTCATGCCACCACAGCCATAGTTTCTCGTCCAGTATCTACTACACCAGCTCCACAGACATCAGCTGAAGCATTTGTGGATGGACTCCTCTCAACGCCGTCTATGCACACTGGAGCTACAAGCCAAAAGAACCCTTCAGGTTCACCCGGAGATCGTGCCTAGAATGTCATATAGCACTATATGTTTTAAAAAAATTGGTAAATTGTTGCCAAAGGGAGAGAAGTGGCCAGATGGATGAAGTGGCGCCAAGCTTCTGGCATTCTCTGTGACAAGAGAGTGCCACAAAAGCTAAAAGGCAAGTTCTACAGGACGGCGGTTCGACCCGCAATGTTGTATGGCGCTGAGTGTTGGCCGACTAAAAGGCGACATGTTCAAAAGTTAGGTGTGGCGGAGATGCATATGTTGAGATGGATGTGTGGCCACACGAGGAAGGATCGAGTCCGGAATGATGATATACGAGATAGAGTTGGGGTAGCCCCAATTGAAGAGAAGCTTGTCCAACATCGTCTGAGATGGTTTGGGCATATTCAGCGTAGGCCTCCAGAAGCTCCGATGCATAGTGGACGGCTAAAGCGTGCGGAGAATGTCAAGAGAGGGCGGAGTAGACCGAATTTGACATGGGAGGAGTCCATTAAGAGATACCTGAAGGATTGGAGTATCACCAAAGAGCTAGCTATGGACAGGGGTGCGTGGAAGCTTGCTATCCATGTGCCAGAGCCATGAGTTGGTTGCGAGATCTTATGGGTTTCACCTCTAGCCTACCCCAACCTCTTTGGGACTAAAGGCTTTGTTGTTGTTGTTGTTGCCAAAGGGAGAGAACGTGTATAGATCATAGGCTTTGAGAGAGAGTGTCTTTTGCTTTTGTTGGCTTCATTTTCCTTGCTACTTGCTACTTTGGTTTGGTTGTTGCTACTTATGCTACTTGTGTGTTATGCTCATAAGATACCTTGTGTGATCATGTGTTTGATCATACTACACTTAATTTGTGCTTGCATGATTATATCTATGAATGTTTGTGTATGATCAATCACTCGTATCTTTAGTGATGAGTGCATGTCATTTAATTCTTATCATTTTGTGCGCTCCACCAAGATGTATGTCACATGGAAGAGTGACCCATGATCCTAATCGATTGTGCATTTGCATTCAAATGCAAAATTTAAATAATGCACAAATTTGGTGGAGCTCTTTCTTATCACATACTTCTCAAAGCGACGATGTATTTCATTCATAATATCACTTGTCGAAGCTTTGATCTATACGTTGTCATCAATTACCAAAAAGGGGGAGACTGAAAGTGAAACTAATACCTAGGTGGTTTTGGTAATTTATAACAACATATAGCTCATTGAACTAATAACCATTCAAGTTTAATACTTCAGAAAGTTCAATGAATGGCATATCATGGACTAGAGATGTGGACCCCTCAAAATGCTAAGGACACGTATTTGCAAAAGCTCAAGACTCTTCATTTCTATTTTAGTGATCCAAGATCACATTGAGCCCATAGGAAAGTCAATACTATTAAAAGGGGATGAGGTGTTGCTTAATGGCTTGCTTGCTCAAATGATTAGTGATATTGCTCCAAATCCCTCAACCACTTTCTCATTCCAAACATGTCGAAATCCTAAACTCCAACTCGGCCCCACCGATTCTTTATATCCGGTGCCATCGAGTTCATATGACATAGCCATAGCTAGAAACCCTAACAGTTCGGTCACACCGGTACGGATCTTGGTCTCACCGAGATGGCCTTGCCAATTCTCTATAGCTTGTTGAAATTATTTCGGTCTCACCAAATAGCGATCGGTCTCACCGAAATGGCTTGACCAATTCTCTGTTGCCCTATTGTTTCACTTCGGTCTCACCGAGTTGCCCTAAGCCCTAGCACATCGGTGCCACCGAGTTGTTCGAGTCGGTCCCACCAAGATTGCTAATGTTGACATTTTGAACTAAATGAGTCTCACCGAGTTCATCTATTCGGTCTGACCGACTTGGGTCAAATGTGTGTAATGGTTGGATTTTGTGTGGAGGCTATATATACCTCTCCACCCCCTTCTCCATATGTGAGAGAGCCATCAGAATGTGCCTACACTTCCAGCATACATTTTCTGAGAGAACCACCTACTCATGTGTTGAGATCAAGATTCACTAATCCTACCACAAGAATCTTGATTTCTAGCCATCCCCAAGTTGCTTTACACTCAAATTATCTTTCCACCATATCAAAATCTGTGAGAGAGAGTTAAGTGTTGGGGAGACTGTCATTTGAAGCGCAAGAGCAAGGAGTTCAACATCAACACAACATCTATTACCTTTTGGAGAGTGGTGTCTCCTAGATTGGTTAGGTGTCGCTTGGGAGCCTCCGTCAAGTTGTGGAGTTGAACCAAGAAGTATGTAAGGGCAAGGAGATCGCCTACTTCGTGAAGATCTACCCAAGTGAGGCAAGTCCTTCGTGGGTGATGGCCTTGGTGGGATAGACAAGCTTGCTTCTTTGTGGACCCTTCATGGGTGGAGCCCTCCGTGGACTCGCGCAACCGTTACCCTTCGTGGGTTGAAGTCTCCATCAATGTGGATGTACGATAGCACCACCTATCGGAACCACGCCAAAAATCTCCATGTCTTCATTGCGTTTGCACTCTCCAAACCCTTGCCTTTACCTTCATATGCAATGTTTTACTTTCCGCAGCTACACTGTTAGAATTGCATGTGTAGGTTGATTGGTTGACTTGTGCTAGTTGCTAAAATCTTCCCACAACTAAAATTGGGAATGGTTAGATTTTCACTTGGTCAAGTAGTCTAAGCACCCCCCTCTAGACCTACTTTCAATCCTACAGGATCTAGTAAGAAAACAAAATAAAATAAAATAAGTGAAGAAAAAGTGCAGCAAGGTATTTTTGGGTATTTGGAAATATAGATCTGAAAACAATTTGATAAAAGATAGACCCGGGGGCCGTAGATTTCACTAGTGGCTTCTCTCGAGAGAATAGCATACGGTGGGTAAACAAATTGCTGTTGGGAAATTGATAGAAGATAAAATAATTATGACGACATTTAAAGGAATGATCATGAATATAGGCATCACGTCGAAGATTAGTAGACTGAAACAATTTTGCATCTACTACTATTACTCCACACATCAACCGCTATCCAGCATGCATCTAGTGTATTAAGTTCATGGAGAAACAGAGTAATGCAATAAGAACGATGACATGATGTAGACAAGATATATTCATGTAGTAATAGACCCCATATTTTTATCCTTAATAGAAACGATACATATGTGCCTCGTTACACCTTCTATCACTGGGTGAGGACACCATAAGATCGAATACATCACAAAGCACCTCTTCCCATTGCAAGAAAAATCGATCTAGTTAGCCTAACTAAACCAAAGATTCGGAGAAGAAATACGAGGCTATAAATAATCATGCATATAAGAGATCAAATAAAACTCAAATGATATTCATGGATATAGATCTGATCATAAACTCGAACTTCATCGGACCCCAACAAACACACCGCAAAAAGTCATTATTACATCAAATAGATCTCCAAGGACAATAAGGAGAACATTGTATTGAGAATCAAATAGAGAGAAGAAACCATCTAGCTACTACCTACGGACTCGTAGGTCTGTGGTGAACTACTCACACATCATCGGAGGAGCACCAATGAGGATGATGAACCCCTCCATGATCGTGTTCCCCTCCGGCAGAGTGCCGGAATAGGGCTCTAGATTGGATCTCGTGGTTCTGGAAATTGCTATGGCTGGAATTGTGTTTCTCGACTCCGCTAGGGTTTCTGGAATATTTGGGTATTTATACAGCTGAGAGGCAGTGGAGGAGACCCCTGTGGGCCCCACAACCCATCAGGGCAAGCTTGGGCCTCCTGGTGTGCCCTGCTGTCTCGTGGGTCCCGCGGGCCTCCCCTCTGGTGCTTCCTGGGCTCCCAAGTTGGTTCTGGTCCAAAAAAAATCTCCAAAAAGTTTCATGGCATTTGGACTTTGTTTGGTACTGATATTCTGCGAAGTAAAAAACAAGCAAAAAACAGCAACTGGCACTAGGCACTATGTCAATAGGTTAGTCCCAAAAAATTATATAAAGTTGCTATAAAATTATTGCAAAACATCCAAGAATGATAATATAACAACATGGAACAATAAAAAATTATAGATACGTTGGAGACGTATCAGCATCCCCAAGCTTAATTCATGCTGGTCCTCGAGTAGGTAAATGAGAAAAACTGAATTTTTGATCTGGAATGTTGCCTAACATGTTCATCACATATTCTTTTCTTTTGCAGCATGGACATTTGGAGTTTTAGATGTTTCGAAGCAATAGTCTATATTTGACATGAAGACTGCAATACTCAAGCATATCAACAAGCAACCATGTCTTTCAAAATATCAACGCTAAAGAAAGCTATCCCTAGCCCATCATGCTCAATCATTGATCCATTCATGAAACACACTCGAATATTAGCTACATCCAATGCACAATTATGATCATAGTGCTCCCTAGTTGGTGCTTTATAAGAGAAGATGGAGACTCAAATAAAAATAAAAATTGCATAAAGTAAATAGATAGACCCTTCGCAGAGGGAAGCAGAGATTGTAGAGGTGCTAGAGCTCAAAGCAAAAAAATTGGGAGATGATTTTTTTTGAGAGGCACGCTTTTCCTGTCAATGAAAATGACCGAGTAGTTCCCAATACTTTCCATGCTAGATATATCATAGGTGGCTCCCAAACATAAAATAAAGTTTATTCCTTTTCCATCATTCTTTCACAATCCATGGCTAGCCGTATCCACGGGTGCCTTCCATACCAACACTTTCCAAGGAATTTATTATTCGATAACATAAAGTAAATTTATTTTTCATTTCCAGGACTGGGCATCCCTATTACCATTGTACTCTCGTGCAATAACAAGTGAATGAACACTCATCTTGAGAATAACACATCTAGCTTGAAAAAATATTGGCCGCCCCCTCCCACTTCATGAGCGGTATGGGCACACAAAAAGGAAATTTATTTTGAAAATTAGAGTTGGCACATACAAATTTACTTCGAACAACACAAAAATACCGCATATAGGTAGGTATGGTGGACTCATATGGCAAAACTGGGTTTAAGGATTTTGGATGGAAAAGTAGTACTTGTACTTAGTACAAGTGGAGGCTAGCAAATAGATTGAGAAGCAACCAACAAAGAGACAAAAATTCTCATAAACGAGCATTAAGAATAACTAACAACGAATAATGACCATAAGTAGGATGTAATTTGATTGCATAACTATTGACTTTCATGCTTGCATAGGGAATCACAAACCTTAACACCACTATTCTTACTAAAGCATAATTACTCACCAACATGACTCACATATTACTATCATCATATCTCAAAACTATTACAAAGAATCAAGTTTATTTTGTCCAATAATCTTCACAAAAGTTTTTATTATATCCCTCTTGAATATCTATCACTTTGGGACTAGCTTCATATATTGCAATTGCTTATGATGAGCTCAAATAAATTTAAGTGAAGAACATGAGCATAAAAAATTTCATCTCTCAAAATAATATAAGTGAAGCATGAGAGAATTTCTTCAAAAAATTTAAAGCACACCGTGCTCAAAAAGATATAAGTGAAGCACTAGAGCAATTCCATAGCTCAAAAAAGTTAAGTGAAGCACATAGAGCAATTCTAACAAATCATAGCATCATTTTGGCTCTCTCAAATAGGTGTGTCCAGCAAGGATAATAGTGACAAACTAAAACCAAAACAAGCAAAGACTAATATAATACAAGACGCTCCAAGCAAAACTCATGATATGTGACGAATAAAAGTATGACGCCAAGTAAAATTACCGATTGTTGTTAGAAGAAAGAGGGGATGCCTTCTGGGGCATCCCCAAGCTTAGTTGCTTGGTTCTCCTTGAATATTAACATGGGGTGCCATGGGAATCCCCAAGCTTAGGCTCTTTTCACTCCTTATTCCTTCATCCATCGTGATCTCACCCAAAACTTGAAAACTTCAATCACACAAAACTTAACAAAACCTTCGTGATATCCGTTAGTATAATAAAGCAAATAACCACTCTAAGTACTGTTGCAAACTCATTCACATTTTATTATTGCATTATACCTACTGTATTCGAACTTTTCCATGGCTTATACCCTCCAATAAAATCCATAGATTCATCAAAATAAGCACAAAATGCAATGAAAACAGAATCTATCAAAAACAGAACAATCAGTAGTAATCTGGACTTTGTCCATACTTATGTAATTCCAGAAAATATGAGAACTTAGGACAACATAGGAAATTTGTATATCAATCTTGTGTAAAAAATCAGAATTTTATCATGCTTCTGTGATTTTTAACAATTCTGCTACTGGGCGCAAACGTATCTATTTTTCAACAACATCAAATCAACTATCACCCACCATGATCCCAAAGGCTTTAATTGGAACAAACACTAATTAGAAACAAAAACACAATCATAACCGTAGCATAATTGTGTGAACACTCAAGAACAAAAATAAAAAGGCAAAAATAAATTTTGTTCATTGGGTTGCGTCCCAACAAGCGCTATCGTTTTATGCCCCTAGCTAGGCATAATACATAGATTCAAGTGTTGTCATCTTTAGTTTTTGCCCCATAGGTTACCCTGATGATTGATTCATATGGTGGCTTAATTCTTGTTCTAGGGAAGTGTTCCATACCCTTTCTTAGTGGAATTGAAATTTAATATTCCCTTATTTCATATCAATCAGGGCACCTATAGTTCATAAGAACGGTCTACCAAGTATGATAGGACAAGACGGATTGCAATCAATGTCAAGAACAATAAACTATGGGCACATAGTTCCTATTTGCAAGAATAATAACATCATTAATCTTCCCAAAGGTTTTTTAATAGTAGAATCCTCAAGTGTAAATTAAGAGAACATTCTTCAATATTGGTAAGACCAAGCACATCACAAAGAGATTTTGGAATTGTGGAAAAACTAGAACCCAAATCACACAAAGCAAAGGAATTGTGGAAAAACTAGAACCCAAATCACACAAGGCAAAGCACTCAAAAATTTTAATCTTGAATTTAACACTACTAGGAAAAGGCTTATTAGTGGCGCACCTGTTTTGGCCATTAATGGCGCACTACAGGTGCGCCACTATCATCACGCCACTAGTAACATATACTAATGGTGCACCCCCGGTGCGCCATTAGTATACCAGACTATAGTGGCGCACCAGGCAGTGCACCATTAGTAAGTCACATGGTGCGCCATTAGTATGCCTCCCAGGGGGGCATATTTACCTTGTGCTCTGGGTTACTAATGGCGCACTAACAGATAATGCGCCACTAGTATTTTTTATAGCAGTGCGCCACTAATGTGCTATATGGTGCGCCACTAGTATGAATATTAGGAATTTTTTTCTTTTCTGATATTTGCACAGGTTACAAAATATATTACTGCACAGAATATAGACAGCACAACATATAAATAGCAGATTCATCAAATACAATAGAAGATTAGTCTCTGAATACAATTCATCATATTAGTCTCCGAATTCAAAAGACTGAACAAAGTTAGAACATTACAAGTCTCGAGACCGCGAGTAGCGAGTTTGTCGAAAGTAATACTGCATTCGAAGATAATTGAGAGATGTGTCCTCTCTTATCTCCGTGCTACTGCTACTGCTATGCCTAAACATGACTTAGATTGAACTGAGGCAACATGTGGTGCATGTCAAAAGTAATACTAATCCTAACTTGATCAAGTTTGGATTGTACTACTTTCGACATGCACCACATGCATGTTGCCTTCACTTCAATCCAATCCATGTTTATTTCACTCACAGATATACAATAACTCTTCATGCTCGCATCATGCATCATCATAGTAACAAGTCCTACTAATCATCATCATACAACTTCTACTCGTTATTAATAACAAGTCATACAATCATCATCCTCATAGTCATCAACCAACCCTACTTAATTGTTCTTAGCACATGATCATCGGTATTAGGTAGGACCTAAATACCATCTTTAAGGTAAAATAGCATAAAACAATATAGACCCTGACTCTCCATTATGGAGAATGGAGATCATCATGTCTCCAATTCTTGCGCTTCGCTTCCTTTTTCTTCCAAGAACCTCCTTACGACTGTCCATACATTTTTTCCATCCTTTGATTTGCATGTCTCCACTTCTTTTAGAAATATGGTATGGACAGTTGAGATTCGCAGGATGACCTGGCTATATGTTCAAAACATTAAGGCTACCTTTCTGATACATTAAATGAGGCACACAATTCTCTGGGATTATCTGTTGAAAAACATAGTAATAACTTCATAGTTAGCAGTGATGTACTAGTTTTAAAAGTATGCAAAAGATGCACGGATGTCGTAATAGTAAAAAATCTTACCAGGGTATCTCCATGGTAGTTAGCGTAGTTCAACACATGCACTAGTGGCACGTATTGACCATAATGTTAAGGAGTTTGATTGTAGATATTGTAATTCTCAATGTCAGTACAAAATCCGACCAGGCGATTTTTCTCCTTGTAAATTAATTCGGAGCCATTGGTGTAGTGGGTTTTGTCTACCATCTCCCGCACATTCTTTGAAGAATGAAAATAAGTTGTCAATGGAAATAAGCTATCAACTATTTTGAAATGAACAATATAAATTAGTTAATAGTTAACTATGTTTGAGATACTCACATAGCGGTAGAACTGGAGGTGTATCAACAAGGACCCAAATGTCCATATTGTCTTGGTCGATGTCAGGATTACCAAGATCCACGGTGACAAGCGTACCCTCATCAAAACCATACATCTTGCAAAATGCTACCCAATTTTTGCAACCAAAATGGGTTACGCTCCCAGAATTATACAGATTTACTTAAAAATCCACATCATGATGAGTCCTTAGGTGAATTTTCTTTGTTTCATAATAATTTTCATGGTCTTCAAAATCCATCCTCTCCAAGACATAGCGTCTTGCATGGCATGGGATAAGCTATACTCGAATTGTAAAAGATGGAAATTACACATTGAAATAGTTGAAGTCATGCTTAATTATGAAAAAAACACTTGTCGTCGTTGTGTGCTGTTTCAACTTCGAAGGTCTCCTCAAGCTTAATGCTGAAGCGCCGATCATCGTCCAGGTGAGGCCTGTCGCACAGACCTCGATCGTCGTGGCACCAGCCGCACTCCCTCGAGAGACTTTCGTCGTACGATGACGACATTTCCTACGTTCATAATTCAAAACTATATCATCTCTTGCGTCCGATGACTTGTGCATTTTCAGCCAGGCCCAGTGGAGTTGGCCTAAAAAAATTTCTTTCTTTAAGCCTGCTACATCCATCTCAGGTATTTATGGTCAAGGGTTAGCAGGGCCATCCAAATAGAATATGTGGTATGGGCTTTTTTAGTAGGTCATCCTACCAGATTAGGGTTTATCGATGACGAGCAACTGACATTAGTAATAACTATGAGTTGATATCACACTTCTATATGTATAACACAAGAGGCAGTTGATCCTACTTAATTAAGTACTAAGATACCCCGGCCATGCATTAGTCGCAAGTACCCCATATGTCCTATTTTTAGCAAAGTCATGCTAAAATTCACGGAAAATTTCAGCATGACCTTTGCTGAAAATAGGACATATGGAGTACCCAAATTTGTCGGAACGGAAGTTAATCGACATTCCGGCAAACTCAAGGGCCTCTCGGGGTACCTGCAAAATCATTATCCCACCCCCGCCCCGCTGCAACCCCACAACACCCCACAATATCATCATGACATGATGGTCGGAGACAAAACCCCCCAATATCATCAGGACACGATGGTCGGAGACAAAACCCAGCAATATATCTTCTAGCCATGAAACCCTACCCTGATTCTCCTTTCTTCCTCTTTTTTCACTTAAACCTGCAAACATGTAGGGAAAGCAATTAATACAAGGCACAAAAATGGCATGCTATGTAGCCTTAATGCTACAGAACATATGAAATACATGCCAGCAATATATATGATATAAACTCCAATAATTTTTTAATAAAAACAGTAGCTAAAAAAGTAGCAAGCAAGCAATTCATTTGACTAACTATTTAAGTGTTCTGGACTCCAACAACCACTTTGTAGACAAGCAGGAAAGTGGTTCTTCATGGATAGTTGAAAGTGGTTCTTCCTTGAGGGATGTGTGATCTATGATGGTGTTGCCTTTTTGCTTAATTGGCTTTGCTTAATCCTATGAGGAGCACTGGATTGAAGCAACGACTCAGAACATTTCAACTACCCGTGCAGGCATAAAGCATGTTGTTGGGATGGAGGTGGTGGAATCCACTTGTTGTCTGGCTAAGAGGTTGAAGTTGGCACTGATTAGTGCGGAAGTTGGCACTCTTTAAATTCAGAAAAGAAAAGGCACCACATAATATTGATGGACAGGGGAAAGCTTTGCAATTGCACCCACAAGTGTCAAGAACCAACTTAATGGCCACTCCTAATAAATCCTTCCCATGACAGTATGACGCTCACTCTCGGTTCGACACATAATATTATTCTCCCGCATTAGCTAAAATGGCTAAAACTGAATGCGATAATCCTAGTGTTCTCTTGTGGTGGTGGTGAGATGCCCATATCATGCATTGGTGGGCAAGGATGATTAGATTAAACTGTAACCAGGCACATACTTACAGGTGCTAATATGTAAAAGCAGTGGACCTTTGGGTACAAAGGAGTGGACCCGAACGGTGCAAACAAAAACAAACTGATAAAAAAGATGAGTGTTGTGTTCCCGGGGGTGGAAGAACATGACAGGGACAGCCGACGATTACTAACTCCATCAAAAAGTGATTATTACCCATGGAAATGGCACCAAATCCCTCTGGATCGTTAACAAGGGAGGATGCAGACAGGGGACTTCAATCAATCGAGCATCGGCAGCACAGGGGCGTAACCAGATGGAATGGAATCAGGTTGGAAGGGCAACTAGCAAGCAACAGGCAGAGCAGTAGTGTGGCGGCAGCAGAGAGCAGCATCAGCAGCGGGAAAGTGCAACGCCAAGGCAGCAGCAAGCAGCGGCCAAGCAGCAAACATCAATAGCAGCAGTAGTGCAGTCAGCAGAGCAACAGCAGCAGCGGGGCGACACGAGAACAGTCAGCACTGGCGCGCGTGAGCGGCAACGGGCGGACGAGCATGGGCGAGGGATGGCCAGGGGCGCACAGGCGGATGCGTGCCCAAGGGCAGGAGCGGTGGGGAGGGCGTTCGCCGGGGCACGGCAGAGGAGCCCGGGGGCACGGGCCGGCTGTGGGGTGAGCGCGAGGTCGACGGCAGCGGCTTATGGCGGCCTATGGAGGCGGATCGAAGGGGGGAACGGCTGAGGGACTCACTGCGGAGATCGTGGCAGGCTCGGTGAAGGCCGGGGTGGACCGAAGAGATGGTGGCGACCGCGAGATGGCAACGACTGGAGGAAGAAGAAGGACTCCTCCTCCTAGTGCTCCGACGGCGACTCCGGCGGCAGAGCAAGTGTGGGGGTCGTCGGGTGCGGGGGCTCAGCGGCGGCGGTGGAGAGCGGGAACGGGGGTTTGCTCGGCTTCGGTGGAGAGCGAGAGCGGGCGAGGGGGAGGAGGGGATTGATCTGGCGAGGGAGGGTTAGCGAGGGGGAAGGTTAACAATGGCGCACCTCCTAGGGGTGCGCCATAAGTACTTTGATAGCAATGGCGCACCTTCCCCTGGTGCGCCATTACTAACTTTTTTTGGATTTTTAGTTGCATGTAATATTTTTTTTAGAAAATGACGATCAAATTTGAAAACATTTATGAATGTGAAAAAATATCATCAAATTTGTTATTTGAAAATATTTATGAATATGAAAAAATATCACCAAATTTGTTATTTGAAATTATCATCAAATTTGTTATTTGAAAATATCATCAATTGTTTTTGGATTTTTAGTTGTATTCATTTGTGAATTGGTAAAACATTTATGAATGTGAAAAAATATCATCAAATTTGAAAAAATATTCATGAATTCAAAAAGTGCCCATGAAATTTAAAAATATTCATGAGTTCAAAAAATATTAACAAATTCAATACTTTTTGTGAGTTAGAAATTCAATACCAGAATAAACACATAAATAAATATTCATGAGGACTAGAACAGAAGAAATATCATTGCTAGTTTTGCAAAACAAAAAAAATTGTTAGTAGTGGCGCACCTTGGTTGTGGTGCGCCATTACTAGTTTTGGAAAAAAATTGTTTGTAATGGCGCACTATGTGTGTGGTGCACCATTACTAGTTAAAACTATTAATGGCGCATTGTGCGCTAGTGCGCCATTAATAGTTTTGGAAAAATAAAAAAATAAAATTTGCTAGTAATGGCGCACCGTGTGTGTGGTGCGCCATTAGTAATGAGGACACTAATGGCGCACCTATATCTGGTGCGCCACTGCTATAGCAGTGGCGCACCAGATACAGGTTGCCATTAATGTCCATGTTGGCTATAGCCCTTTTCCTAATAGTGTAATGGTAGGTCCCCATTCATCGTATAATTTTCTAGGAATTGAAATCTCTAATTCCAATTTTTCTTCTAAAGCTTTCATCATCGCTTCTACGATATGTTTAGTGAAAGCTTTATTTTGTTCATAGGCATTGGCTGAATTTATCATGGATTGAAACAAAGAAATACATTCAAGCAAAGAACAACTATCATAATTAAAGTCTTTGTAATCCAAAAGAGTGGGTACATCACTAGTTAAAGTTTTGACCTCTCCAAACCCACTTTCATCAAATTTTTCAACAAGATTTTCACCCTCCAGATTATGAGGATGCCCTCTATCTAAAGTTGACTCTTCTTCAGACCTCTTTTCATCAAGTTTAATATTGCTAAACAAGGAATCAATAGAAGAAACACCAACCATTTTAAGATCATCATCATTGTTATGAAAGCAATCCGTAGAAAATGCTCTTTCAAAAAATTCTCTTTTAGCTCTAAGCATATTGGTTCTTTTCTTACTTTCATCCATAGAAACATATAAAGATTTAATTGATTCATTGACCTTATACCTGGGCATGGGCCGGGCTGGGTCGGGCTTGGGCCGGGCCTAAAAATCCCACGGCAGAAAACTGAGGCCCAGGCCCTACCATCGGGCCTACTTTTCAAGCCCAGGCCTGGCCCATATGGTAAAAAGCCCTTAGGGCTTAGGGCCATGGGCCGGGCCTCTTCCTTAAAATGTCAATATGCCAAGCCCAAGCCCATCCAGGCCCTGCTAGTGGGCTCAAAACTCAGGCCCAAACCCAGCCCACGGGCAAGCCCATCGGGCCTAGGGCCGGGCCGGAGATGGCCATGACTAATTGACCTCAACCTTAGGTGGAAAAAAATTTAATCTTGAGATTTTTTTACATCATGGGAAATTATATCAATGCTTCTAGGCATATCATCAATCTTATTCAACTTTTCTTCTATCATAGTATTGAAAACCTTTTGAGCATTGATAAATTATTTAATATTACTCTCAAGATCAGAGGGGTTCCTATTATTATTGTAGGAAGAATTACCATAGGAATTGCCATAATTATTAGATGAATTTCCAGGAAAAGGCCTAGGATTAAAATTACCTCTATAAGCATTGCTATTAAAATTGTTTCACAAGACAAAATTCACATATATGGCATCACTATTTTGCTCAACCAAAGTAAAAAAGGCACATCATTGCGATCAATATGAGCATTTTTACTAGCAATCAACTTCATAAGAGCATCAACTTTTTCACTGAAAGTACTAATTTCTTCAACCGAATTAACTCTTTTACTAGTAGGTGCTCTTTCGGTATGCCATTGTGAATAATTTGTCATAATGTTATCTAGAAATTTAGTAGCTTCACCCAAAGTAATATCCATAAAAGTACCACCCACGACGGAATCCAAAATATTTCTAGAAACAAAATTCAATCCCACATAAAAATTCTATATGATCATCCAAAGATTTAAACCATGAGTAGGACAATTTCTTAGCATTAATTTCATTCTTTCCTAAGATTATGCAACATGTTCATGCTCAAATTGCTTCAAATTCAAGATCTAAGTTCTAAGGGAAATAATTTTCACAAGCGGAAAATACTTAGTAATAAAATCATCTTTTCACTTATCCCAAGAACCAATATTATTGCGAGGCAAAGACGAACCAAATTTTTGCACGATCCCTCAAAGAGAAAGAAAACAATTTCAACTTCACAATATCATTCTCCACATATTTTTACTTTTGTGTATCACACAATTCTACGAATGTTTTAGATGAGACAAGGCATCCTCACTAGGAGTACTAGAAAATTGCTCTTTCATAACAAGATTCAACAAAGTGGCATTAATATCACAAGATTCCACACTAGTGGAAGGAGGAGCAACCGGAGTCCTAATAAAATCATTATTATTGGTATTAAAAAATCACACAATTTGGTATTTTTCTTGAGACAGCGTGACTACGCAAACAAGATTGCAAGCAAAAAATTAGATCTGACGAGAAAAAGGCAAACGAAAAAGAAGGCGGATAAAAACATAAATTTTTGCAAAGTGGGGGAAATGAAAACGAGAGGCAAATGGCAAATAATGTAAATTGCAAGGAGATGAGATTTGTGATTAGGAACCTAATAGATGTTGATGATGTCTCCCCGGCAATGGCGCTATAAATTCCTTTTGATGCGGCTAGAAACTGCGTTGGTATTTCCCTAAAGAGGAAGGGGTGATGCAGTACAGCTACAGTAGGTATTTCCCTCAGTTATGAAACCAAGGTTATCAATCCAGTAGGAGAACCAAGCAACACTGTAATGACCCGAACCTGATAAGATTCGATGTCTCTGTGCTCACTATGCTTGTCCCTGGATCAATACCTAGCACACACGGTACAAGATGTAATATCAAGAATAAACCACATGTCATAATATTACATTGTAGATCCAGAATTTAATATAATACATACTTGCATAGCTCAAGGCTAGCTCACAACAAAAAAATAGCAAAAAAGTAAATAAAATCTCCTTGAAGTCCATCAACACCACAGGCAAATGTTGAGTATAGACATCGTATCACTCACTCGTCATATAAAATCTGCAACATGAAATGTTGCAGCCATGAATGGTCAATACTTTGAATGTATTGGCAAGTCACACAAGGAATGATATAACAGACCTACATCTATATGCAAGGTATATCAAGAGGATAGTGTAGTGGTTGTTTTGCAGAAAGCTATTTTTCCCTGATAAATACATAATATAATAATCAATTTTAATTATGCCTTGCTACAATTAAACACATATGGTTGACTTGGACAATCCCATACCAACCTATCCCCATTATTAAATTTCCCACACAAATTTTATTAAGGTATCATCTGTCCAGATCATCCAACAACTGTAATGTTCTAGCTTCTGAAATTTGTCCCTAAGAGGACACGGCTAATCATGATTAGTTTATACACTCTGTAGAGGTTTGTACACTTTACCCACTGGACCCAACCCGAAGATTGAGACATAGTCTTTCAGAAGCCCAAAGTAGGCCTATCCCAACTATCATAACTACATCTGCTGGCACATCCAGGTAAGGTTTCTGCAACTGATCAACTAGGCCATAGCCCATATTAGCCAGTGGTTCTACACGGAAGCTACTAGTCACTAAGTATGTATGATCTCTTTTGAGCTTGGACGGCACCCACTTACATTCAGAGGGTATAAACCATGATGTTCTTGAAACCACCCAACAATACCATTCGGGCGCACTTAGCCATGGTCCATGTCCCTAGAAAAGGAACAAGAAACTCCATGATGCAACCCTATCGATCCAGAGGTGAAGTATATATTATGTTTCTTCTCAAGTTATATTATATATAGTCCTTACATAATCTCGATGCATACACGAACCAATCCCCATCTACATAGCATAGTAAGAATACACTACCACGATCTACAATAAGGCCATACTAACTACATCTCAATAGCAACAACATACTACTATAATATTCCTACACATGCATAATGTGGTATTGTGATACATAACTGCATGCATGAAAAATAATAGGATGAAGGATGATCAAGGTGTAACTTGCCTGGTACGTTCGATGAAGATCGTCGCACTCACAATTCCTGGTAATTCTACTCATCATGCTCTGAGAAATCTATCATAAATGAAAGAACTCATATCAATAACCATGCCATGTATAAGAACCAAAGAACAACAAAACAAATATGGCAAGGTTGGACAACATCAATATATATAGGCTTAATATATAATGTAGGGTCTCTATGTGCTATAATGTGATAAGGTGAAGGAAATCAACTCAAAAGAGTTAACATATTGCTATATAAGATTACATCCAAGATGGTATGGAAGAGTTCCAATGGTATATGGAACACAACATAGATATTGTTTGAGTGATTCCATAGGACATACAAGAATTTACTTGCAAAAAGAATTGATGGAATAGGAACACTACAATGCAAGTTATAGTGGAATGAGGTTCAAATTAAATTTAAAATCAAAAGAGGACAATTTTTTGAATATGAGTTTTCAAAATATTTTTAGCTAGTATTTGATACAAGTGTTTCACGAGCAAAAGAAAGCAATTGAATAGGATATACGGTTTGCAAGATATGGCCTCCGGAAGGTTGAATTCAAAATTGAACAAGTTTAAATTTGAAAAGTTCACATGTGTGAAAAATTAGTTCTATAAGATTCTCCTCATTAATATGAGTTCACAGGAAAAAGAGTCATCTAAATTGGGCATATGGTTTAAGAGATATAGATGATTGAAATTAGGTGGAAAATCTATAAAAAGACAAAAAGAAAGCTTTGTTAGTTTACTGCTGTTGCGGCTACTGTAGCACCCTGCCACGTGTCGTCACATGCACTACAAAAAAAGACACATCCGTGACATTTTGGGCTGAACGAATTTTTTTCTGTCATGCTTATGAAACTTCTATGATGATAATTGTGACAAAACCCAGTATCATCATAGATGTGGTGGGCTCCTACTTCTATGACAAAAAATCATGACAGAAAATGGGCTTTTCGTCCTGGGTGGGCCGGAGACGCAGCTGCATGACATTCTTTGGGCCGTCCATGATGGAAAAAACCATGGTAGAAATGAGGGCGAGGAAAATATCGGGGGAGTTCCTGCTTATAGTGGGTGGTCGGGGGCCGAGCAATGCGCGTTTCTCTCATACATGTGCGCGTGCGTGCGAGGCATTGCGCTCTAACTGAACCCGAGCGATTGCACTAGCTACATTAGTGAACCCGAGCAATTGCACTAGCTATGTTACTGAACCCGAGCGATTGATCCCTTGTTGTTAGCTGAACCTGAGTGATTCCTTCGCTACTGCTGCTAACTGAAGCCGGTCGATGCTGCCTCTTGATGAATAGTGAGTGTTGTTGGGGGTTTGGATGAACAGTTCCCGGTGGGGGGTTGGATGAACAGGACCCCGTGGTGTTGCCGTTGGATGAACAGTACCCCGATCGGTCGAGTCGGTGGATGAACAGGACCCCGTGGAGGGCTGGATGAACAGGACGACCCTGTGGAGGGCTGGTTAAATAGTAGCCGGTGGAGGGCTGGATGAACAGTGGCATGTGGAGGGGTGGTTGAACAGGACCCCGTGGAGAGGGATGGTTGAAGAGTAGCCAGTGGAGGACCGCGCGGAGGAGGCTGGATGAACAGGAGCCCGTCGATGAACAGTCGGAGGTGGAGGCTGGAGGAGGTCGACGGTGGATGAACAGTAGCCCGTGGAGGCTGGAGGAGGTCGATGGTGGAGATGAACAGTATCCCATGGAGTCCCGTTTTGCGGTACGCCACACCCCTCCCGATGAACAGGACCCCCATTTCGACCTAGTGCTCCAACACAAGTCTGTTTCCTCCGTTTTGCGGTACGCCACACCCCTCCTGATCAACAGGACCCCGTTTTGACTGTAGGAGATCCAAGAGAAGTCTATTTCCTCCATTTTGCGATACGCCAGACCCCTCTCGATGAATAGGATCCCGTTTCGACCGTGGCCGGTCAAACACTAGGCTGTTTCCTCCGTTCTGCGGTACGCCAGGCCTCGTTTCCATCGGTTGTTCCGTCCAAGCCGGGTGGCTCCCGATGAACAGCACGCATTCCATTGCCTCCCGATGAACACGAAGCATTCTGTTGCCTCCCCATGAACACGACGACGACGCAGTTTCTCCGTTCCGACACAGCCATGTACACGAGCCTTGGCCGTACGTATGAGCGGGTAGGCGTTCGAGGCCCCGTCCGTATGTACGTACGTGGCCGTATTTTCTTTCTTGCACCCTAGCTGTACGTACG
Organism: Triticum urartu; assembly: GCF_003073215.2. Lineage (NCBI taxonomy): Eukaryota > Viridiplantae > Streptophyta > Magnoliopsida > Poales > Poaceae > Triticum > Triticum urartu. The sequence goes on along the minus strand of NC_053022.1, from coordinate 176,408,115 downwards.
TGTACATGCTACGTATGCGCCTCTATTACGACACGTACGCGCCTATACTACAACACGTGCCCTTCCTTACATGACCACGGTTCATCGCTGCAGCCTGCAGACAAACCGATCGTATGTACGTACACGTTCGCGACTAGAATGACAACGCTACATACGCTTCGACCAGGTTGGTCCTGACTGCCAGGCACTTCCTTCCGTGCAAAGATGTAGCTAGTGGGTCCCAGCAGTCAGGGGGGGTACATTTTTTTTGCTAAATACGATGGCCCGTCCGGTGGGTCCCTGCTGTCAGGTGGAGGAATCATTATGTTCCGCGTAATAAGGAGGCACTTCCTTGTTGTGGCCGTGGACCCAGCTGTCAGCCTCTCCACGTACAGTACTCTTCCTATGGAAGTCGTTCCTTGACCACGTTGACCACGCCGCGGCGAGAACACCAGGGCAGTGTGCGACGCAGAGGCCTAGGAAGGGGACGACGCGGAGCCAGGGAAGACGCGACAGTGGAAGCCCACGCGGAGAGGAGTACGAGGGTTCACTGGTTCGGCTGCGGTGTGAGCCTGCCGTCGCTGCATGGCCTGGCCAGTGGTGGGAGTAGTAGGAGCGGTTAGGCCTCAACGGCAGCACAACCGACCACTGGAGGCAGGAGCAAGCGGTCTCGCCGGCACTGGTTTGGGCGGTTGGTGCAAGAAGAGCAGCGATTGAAGAAGCAGCAGGACCGTTTGATTCAAATCCAATGGTCACTGCTGCTAGAATTGTTTGTTTACTAAGTTGACAAAGCCCTGCGTACACGTCAACTTAGTAGGCCCACAGGTCAGCCTCCGAACCGGTGCACCCCAGTTGTCAGTGGGAGGAATCATTTTTCCGCGTAATAAGGAGGCAGTTGATTGCGTGCGGCTAGGCCAGCGGAGGGAGTAGGGTGGGCTGGTGAAGCCTACGCGGCATGACAGCAGGCCACAAGAGGAGGGAGCAGGCAATCCAGCCGGTGCTGGTTTAGGTGGCTGGAGCAGGAAAATCAGAGATTGAAGAAGCACATCGGTCATTAGATGGACATCCAACAGTCACTGCTGCTACAATCGTGTGTTGACTGACAAAGCCTTGCGTAAACAAGTCAGCCTCGAAATTTGTGGCGTGTACAGCCCATTTGCTATTATTTTTATGATTTTTACTCATTTTCTAATTCCTATGGAATTTATTGCAGCCCATTTTCCATTTTTAGAATTGCTGCCCATTTTATGGTCAGTACCAGGGTTAAAAAATTGAACTAAAAATGTGCGAAATTTTGAAATTCGCAATCTTTTGCGGCGGAACAAAATATTCTTAATCCAAAAATTAGTATCCATACTAAAACAAATTTAAAAATAAATTAGTACTATGTCATGTTAAAATCCAATGAAATATAAAATATCAGTGAAGAACAAAAACAAAAAATAAACAAATTTTCCCGTTTACTTTTAATAGATACTGACCATACTCTTTGGCCAGACCGGAATGCATCCCTCCTCGTCTTGAAAGATTCACAACCCAGTAAGTCGGAGAAAACAAATAGGCCTAACTTGGGTATTCTTCAAAAAGAAACAGTGGCCTACCTATTTTCCCAAAGAAAAAACTGTCGGGCTGGTCATGTTGTTAGACGGGCCACAAAGACCGCACAACCCAGTTTATAGCCTGCTCCTCCAAACAAATCCTCAAAAATATTGTGCAATTCTGTCGTTAATTGACTATACGTTGAAAATGATGTGGGTCCCAGATATCAGCAGGGTGGATTAGAGTAAAAATGAGGGGTGCATCTGAGTAGTAAAAGAGGCGCTTTGCTTGTGTTCAGGAGTGGAACTGGTGGGCCCGTACTGTCATACTCACAACTACAGTCCTCTACCGACTCAGTATGCTGATGGGGCCGGACGGCGGTGCCGGGGTGAGCGCACCAAGGCGGAGGATAAAGTGTTGTCGCCAATTTGCTGGGCTGGGTTGGACATTCTTATTGAAAAATAAAAATGGACCAAAACTATTTACGATGTTGACTACAATTTGCATGGGTCCGCTGGTTGCAGGAAGAAAATGGTGGGAGAAAGAAGACTGGTTGCTATCTTTGCCCAAGTATTATATCGACTGAATGTAGCGACACTATCATAGGAAATAATATCCTCCTGTTAAATCATGAATTTAAAGAACTGGTGCATGAGCATTTAGCTTTATTTATTTATTTACTTATTTATGTTTAGGGGACCATGAGCATGTACCTGGGCCGGATTCATGTGAGAGCCTCCCTTCCAGTTAATTATGGGCTCCTCTATTGGGCCTTCATGAGTGGGCTGCATGTTATCAACAAGTGGAAAATGTGTTCCGTACGAAAAGTAGTATGCATTACATATGGTACAGGGCACTAAAGGATCAGACCATGCAACAACTTCCAAAACATTGTGTTTGTCGTTCTAACAACACATTTATTCAACCAACAGACGAAATATACTACTGATTGTACATTGAAAACAGCAGCAGCAGTAGCCAGGGCTGGGGGTGCAACAGAAGCAGTAAGCAGGCCAGAAGAGTAAAGACGCAGCTCTCTCTTCCAAACCAAACATCAGCCATCATTACAAAAGGGCTACCAAAAAAGAACAAGTGTATGCATCAAACTAAATAAAGATCCTACTACACCAAGTGTACACATCTAACTAATTGGCTCAGTTAGACATTACTATTTATTAAGCTGTGGAGATTGGCTGACGTCTTGAACCAGATGGGTGCCTGACGGGGGAAACTCCAGCCAGCAGGTCGAAGTCTGATACTTGCGACCCTCTCTCGTACTTTGGGCTGCAGAGCATGGTGGCACATATCAGCGTATGGTGCATGTAGAGAAGCATGGTACGCCATGTACACACAGTTTTTCCTGATGAACGAAACCGCGCTGCCATCACGATCCTTGCCGTCGGTTATCTCCTGGTTAATCAGATAATTCAGTCTAAAAAACAGAGAGCGTGTACCTAGGCTACTTACCAGCCTCCAGTCAAAAATTCCTGAAGGCCCAGAGAAGCTGGAATCCTGCTCAAAGACCTTGCGGTGACTGTGATTGTATTCCGCGAAACAACACGTCCAGTACATGTGAACAATCATCAATCATTCGCCATCATCTAATCGAGCCAGGAACCACCTGCAACTGCCATGCCGATTTTCTTTGAAACGTTATGGGATTAGGAAGGGTAGGGACACCAGGCGGCCTACAACATCATATCAAGTTGGAGTCAAATAAAAAAGGGCTCTTGATGTAGTAAATCATAAGAACAGCATGTTATGAGCATGAATATTTTTTAGTAAATGTTGATAGTAATATAAGCAAGCCATCATGATATCATAGGAAAGTAACATACTACTGTAACAGCCGTTTGTAGCGATGACAGGAGTAGGCCAACAATACGTCGAGCCATAGAAGGAGTCGACGGCGTAAATGAAGCCCTTGTGTTCAATGGCATTAGAGACCCACGGAGGATGTATGATCTTGCGATGGACGTACAGATTTATCCAGTTAAGGCAGTGACTTCTCAGATAGGCAAGACCGCGGTTGAAGAACGCAATTAGCCTGAAGTCTTTATAATTCGCAGATCTTGTGGGCACTTGGCATATTACAACCTTGAGCAAATCAAACTTGGTATCATGTTGGCTACTGTAAGATTTCGAGTATTCTGGGTTGCGGTGCCAAAGAAGTGTAGTGTTAATCGAAGGAAGGGGGATCAATCGCTGGTTGTAGACCTCCACGAGCATCCAGCTGCCGCCACCGTCGACGAGCACCATCCAAGACGTGTTCATGCTAACCCAGTACATACCGTTAATGTAGTTGAGGGTGACGGGGATCGGATCGCAGTCAAGAGGGTTGATGCTCGCCACCCTACGGTCGTTATGCTGCGTGACACACCGTTTCTAAAGATCAGGCGGCATCATCAAGCAAGGAGCTGGCTTAAAAAGCTCCGGCCTAAGGGCTTTGAGTAAGCGGTACAACCCTAATGAGCATGCGGCGAGCGGCATGGTACTGAGATTGTCCACACGCGAAACAATGAGATTGATTACCTCTATGGGGAGCAAATTCCAGCCACTCTTCCAGCGGACGCTGCTCTGTTCTGCCATTGTTAGTGCTTGGGTTTCGGAATAGGGGGAGGTGCCTTAGCAAGGATGGAAGATTGGATGATTACGTGCGGACAAGGATGGAGAAGCAAATATGTGATGCGGGAAGTGGACGTGTGATGATGACTACGGCATGCTGCTTGACTTACGAGACACATACTAGCAGCGTAGGGTCATATCGATGACAGACAACTTGCTTGAGTGATCACAGTACTGATACTCCCTAGAGTACCTACTACTATGCCCTAACTTGCTTGAGTAGAGTACTAGTGGAGTAGGACTCTGCTCTACTACTAGCACCGGAGGATTAGTATATTCTAATCTAAAATAGTTACAAACTTCAATGCCAGAGTGTGGAACGACTACGAACCGCCATCGGTGCTAACTCCAATCCCCAGCAAACATTCGCTGGCAGACATGACAGTTGCAAACGCCCGCGATGCAGTTACAGTATGTGTGTAAGGGTGGCGGTTTTGTCAAATACTATGGCTTAAAAATAGGCCACCGTAGGATGGAAATCTGACAGTTATGTGGGATTCGCCATGATTGAGCTCATGGCGAACAATCGCCAGATATCATTACTAAAAAAAGGTTAAAACACCCGGGGCTATAACTTGCACCAGCTGACCACTAACGATGATACTAACATAGTTGTAAAATGGTCAAAGACCGTGTCTACATGGTGTTTGGAATTATATGCAAAAAAATAGCAAGATGCACGTGCATTGCACGGAACATCAAGATGCACTTTTTTACAGAAGACCTGTTGTGATTGACCCATGCAGGAGTAATCCCATGTGTAAAAACTAATGATATCTCGAGAATTTTATCACAAACATGGTATCTCGACCATTTCATCGAAAAAATGATATCTCGAGAAAGATGATAGATAAGGTGAGGAGGAGTGGGGCCTGGTGACTGGTGGTCAGACTGGGTGGAGGCATGGGGGTGGACGGCGCCGGCAGCGGCCACCATGCCAGATTGTTCCAGAGAATTCCTTTTTTAATTGCTCAGCAATGAGGTTGTGGGAGATAAGGATGAACGAGGCAAGGCCTTATCTATAAATTTCGAGAGAGGTGCGGGTATCTTTTGTAAAATTGTCATAGTTTGCTTTCTATCCGTAAGATATAGATCGGACGGTCTATACTATTAGATGGCATGCACACCATCATCACCAACTCGATTTTTTCTCTACTCCTACTCCTATATTACTTACTCCTATAAAAGAATTAGTTGGTGATGATGGTGTGTCTGCCATCCGCCATTTCCGACCATTAAATCTACATCTAACTGCTGTGATGTAAGTTGTGGCCTTTTGCAACAATTCCCACTTCTCTACTCCAGTTTACACAAAACCCCTTAGTATCTTGAAACCAACCACATTCCTCCCTTACCTCATCAAAACAGCCCAAAGAATATATTTGGAGTGAAACATAAGATATTTTTAGTGAAATGTATATCAAAACTAAACTATTTTCTTTCAAATTTTTGAATATGTATTATTCTACTTTGGATCCATTGCAACGCACGGGCTCATTGCTATAAAGGTTTATCTCTTGCATCATCCGCAATGAACACCTGGTGTACTGGTCCGGGCCGGATGCTTGCAGCGCGATGGCCTGAGTTCTAATTCTGCCATAAACTGTAGCTTTTTATATATTTTTAATATATACTTGTTTCGCTATTGTACTGGGAGTGGAACCCACGGAGTACTTAGAATACAAGATTAAGGATGGATTTGTTTCTTTCTAACTTTCTATACGAATCTGTAGCCAGCCTGCAGTCATGTACATTGTACTGACAGTGGAACCCACAAAGTACTTTACAAGATTAAGGATGCAATTAACTTTTTCTAGAGGGAGAATCATACACGCAATTAACTCAAATGGATTGTACTTGACTCTATTATTCTCCAACGGCAACCGGCAAATTTCCTACCACGGGCCGGAGTAGGTTTCTCGGTTTGCATGCGGGTTTAACGAAGGGGTTTGATGGAGGCGAGGAGGCGTGTTCATCCAGGCGGCGCAGTACTATTCGATTTGACAGCTACTAGTATATTATAAAAAATAAAGAAGAGTAGTAGAGATAGAGATAAGGGTAGAGATAGAGACTAGGGAGGAACAACATCTATTGCTTTGTGTGCTACTCCTGAGCTCCATTCGGCGGCCGCAACGTCCCCTACCGCCACTCCCTCCTGAGCTCCATTCAGCGGGCGCTGTTGAAATTTGGGGAGCGCAATCTCGCGACTGCTGGCAGCGAAGACTTCACCGAAGACGACTTCTTCCCCGACCTCGGCAACCTCTTCCTCAACGACATGGGCGACATTCTCAATGCCAATGGTGCTACTCCCGTTGCACCGTATGTGTTTCTGTCCTTCCTGTTCGAAATCATGGTAGAATTCATGTTTCTAGTCCGTGTCCTAGATTCGATCTGTTCATCTACTATGTTAGTCCACATGATTAGTTTAACCTCTGTTATAGTCGTCATGATTTATTTTGTGCTTATTCGGACTAAATCTCATAGTAACTTGCTCATATATTCAACTGGCGCAACGTCCCCTACAGCCACTCCCGTTTCATGGACGGCCTAGTCGATGCCTCTAAGGAGGCCTTCGTCTACTGCTATGAGTGCCCGATGCTGTTATGGGGCTCACCGGTGGACATCATGCATCACCTCACGCAGGCGTGCGGCGATCACTACTGGCCCTTGGCAGAGAACATCAAGTACGAGACGTGCTACCCATTCACCATGTGAGAGTCGCTGGAGGATCACCGCCGCCTACTAGTCTCGGAGGAGGACGGTAGTGTCTTCCTCTTGATCGTGGGCACCGGCGAGGCCCGCGCAGGCCGCCGCCCCATCTCTATAGTGTGTGTCAGGGGTGACGCCGCTGACGCTGACACTGACACGAGGCCGATGTATGGGTGCGTGCTCATTGTTACTACCCCTTAGAGGTACGTGGGCGGCGACACTGGCTACATCAAGCTGACTAGGACTGTGCCGAGCTGGGACCTTCCCTCAGATGTGGACATGGAAGACGCATGGTATGATTTGGCCCCCAACGTGGTGCACGTAGACTCCAAGGAGGTTCACCTGGACATATGCATTACCAAGTTAAATGTTGATCATTAGTCTTCTCTCAATGTAATCCGTTGTCTAAGCATGTGGAGACTTCCATGCATGATCTTGCTCTATCGGAGTATCGTGCATGAATAAAAGTGTATCCGTTTACGGTTTACTCTAGAATCTTCCATGCATGAATTTTTACTACAGTACTGGTGAAAGACTTATGATGAACCATTTCTTACATCTCCTCTGCCCCCTTCCAAGTCATCCTGATTTAATCCCTCCGTCTAGGTGTATAAGGGCATGGTTAATACTTAATAGTATAGCCAACTGTTGACTATAAGAAAGTGCCATGTCATTTGTAGCCAACATGTATAACAATCGATAGTCAAAACTAATTCTTAAAGATCATTTCTTGCAAAGCACAATAAGTGTTATTTCTTCACAAGTTTTGGATGCAGGTTGAACAGTTGAACGCTTTCATTTGCAAACGGTACTTTTTTATCTATTTCACCCGGATGTTTGTGATCTCTAGAGATGAAATAATATCCGAAGAAACCTATCGATACCCTTTACACATGAGATGAACCCCACATCCTTTGTCAAAATAAACAACTCCCCGATCAATGCACTTCACTGTTCCGTGCAACGCACGGGCACCTTACTATAGATTAGTACGACCAAAAATTGAACTAACATTATATATAGTATGATGAATGTTGATGCATGTCACCTAAAATTATATCATTGAAAACTATGTTCAAATATGAATCCAACGATATAGTTTTCGTTGACATGCACTAACATTTTGTCAGTTAAATCTTCAGTCAAATTCAATGGGGGACTAATAAACCACGACCGATGTAGTACTAGTGTAGAGGGCAGCGCTGCACGCGAGTCTCACCCCGCTCGTGGCGCGGCAGTAAAGCCGTCACATCACAAAACCCAACCACTCCCAGTAATAAGTGGCCTGGTAAAATAAACGGACAAGCAACCATCACATCCCTCCGTATTTTTTGCATTTCATCTCTCTGCATTTACTTTCTCTTGTTCATCTTGCGCACTTGATCCCTAGCTACTACTCCTAGTATCCCTAGCTACTACTCCTTGGACCAGTTCTTTTGGCGGCTTAAAAAATAAGCCGTCTCTTCCCCAGCTTTTCCCATAAGACTAGTCGCAATGGAGAGTAACATTAAGGCGCCTCACTCATTTATTTGGGCTTCTAAACTACTACTAGTACCTCCGTCCTGGTTTATTCGTCACCATTGTAATTTGTGCTAAATTTTGACCAAAGATTTAACTGATAAAATGTTAGTGCATGTGACATATGCATGTACTTACAAAATGCGTACGGATACACAAGGTTTCCAAACTTTTCCTTTTACATACTTAATTAAGGACGCTAATAATTCCCGAACGTTCGGGATTTATCATTTGCGTCCCAAAACTAATGAGATGGCCTTACGAAACTAAATTATATTCCTAATAAAAGCCACGGCGCTCGTAGGAGCGCTTGCGGTGCACCACGAGTGCCCTGGTGTGCGGCCGTTTCCCAGTGCGCCAACACAATGCCTCTTCCTCAGCCTCGCAACTCGCGAGGTGCTGATTGGCGGCTTGCCGGTGGGCAAGCGTGATCTCACCGGTGTGGTGATCCGATGCCAACAGGTACTCCTCCTTGTTGGAAGCGTGCACCCGGTCCACGTACCGCCAAGCGTAGATGAGGCGCTTGGGCCCGACTGCACTCAGGGCTTTGGCACGGGCATCCTCCGCCATCCTCACGGCCCTCGCACGAGCCTTCTGCCAAAGAGCCAATTGCCCGATTCTCTCGGACACGACATATGCCTGCCAGGCAGCTTGCCCCGCGGCGTGCTTCTCTTCCTCGACCTTCTTCTCTGCCTCTATTTTGGCGCGCTCTGCCGGAGGCAAAGCCTCCCACAAGGAGACATCCATTTATTTCCAAAGCACCTCAAGGCTGGGTGGCTCAGCGGGCGGCGGGCGTTCTCCTCGTAGCGGGGAGCTGACGCGTCCTCCGACGCACATGCTGGCGAGATTGGGAGTGCCGACGCGTCCACCTCGACGCGTCGCAACAAGGAGCGGAAACACCAACGTGTCCTCCTCGAATAATGGTAGCGAGGAACGGAATAGCGACGCGTCCTCCTTGACTAGTGGCGGCGAGGAACGGAATGGCGACGCGTCCTCCTCGACTAGTGGCGGCGAGGAACGGAACGGCGACGCGTGACCGTCTGCACGGTGCAGCGAGGGGCGCCTAGGGCTTTGGAGGGGGATGCCATGGTGGTCGGCATGAGAGGGAGGGGGAGGAGATGGCAATGAACGTGAGCATTCTTACGGATGCCGTGGGAGGCGCGGTATTTATAGTGAGCAATGTCACACCTACGTAATATATGGACCGAGCTTCACTTACTTGACTGCAGGTCCAGTTGCGTCACTAACATGTGGGCCAGATGCCTGTTGGGCCCACATGTTAGTGACCCAATGCACATACAGTTAAGTAACTGAAGCAGCTACGTGGGCATATTTGTTGGAGTAAATTACGGGTGAGGGAAGGAGTGGAAATATTGCTGGTCACAACGGATTGGACGAGCACGAGGGAGGAGAGTCATGCATGCAGATTTTTTCCACACAGGGTGGAGTGGTGGGACTGCTGGAGGGAGAAGGAGAGTCAACCAGGTGTTCAGATTTCAAGATGCACTAAATTATTACATGCAATGATTAAGGCTGGCCATACTGGTGGTAATGTGGTACTCCCTCCTTTTCGGTTTATAGGGCTTAATTTGAAATCTCTTCAACCAAGGTAGATGATGAATGGTGGAATTAATTCCATAGTTTGCAAAAGTACTTAATTAGTACTCTCGTTTTCCTCAAAAATTTGTGTAAACTGATGCATTAATTACACCACATGCATGCATGACCACTCCTATAAAAATCTCAGTTGGTGGTGATGGTATGTCTACCTTTGGACAACGTGAGTCGTTTGATCTACTTGGAACCAACGGCTGAGATGTGTGTGCACAGAGACATGGGCGCGACCGCGCGAGGGAGGCGAAGGTCGTGGGAGGCGCGACGGTTGAGGGAATTAAGTGAAGTTACATCCACGCGCCGGCATGGCGTGCGAACAGGCAGAAGCTATATCGTCAGGCCTACGATATGGGTCTAGTAGACATGACATCTAGTTGGTCCCGCATAGTACTCGAGAACTCTTTTGGGGGCTTGCAACCGTTTATCCACCGGGCAAGCCAACAACCCCACGCCATTCGCACGCCCTACTCGTCCCCGTCTTCTACCTTACACTAGCAAGATGCCCGTGCGTTGCACGGAGCACTAAGATCTTGTGGGAGAAAAGGATGAACGACGGAAGGCCTTATCTGTAAATGTGGAGAGGAATGCGGGTAAATTGTCATAGTTTCCTTCCTATCCATTAGATATAGATCAGACGGCCTGTATTGCAGGATGGCAGGCACACCATCATCACCAACTCTTCTTTTTATAAGAGTAGAGAATAGTTCACTCCCAGTCATCCCGTCCTTTCACATTACACCAGTTCAACTTCTCCTAACCCTCCTCCAAAATCCATGGCCTCCCAAATATCCATGGTCGCCGCTGAGTACCAGACTAGAGCCATCACCGATGATGAGTTCATCGTCATCTACACCCGTGGATCCGTGATGGCGAAAGCATGCCTTGCTCGCTTCCTACGCATGTTCAACGGTTCAAAGGATGAGTGGGTCGCTGGGCTAGATGTTGAGTACACCACAGTCCTGGAAAGCGAGAAGATTCTAAAGGAGGCAGAGAAGAAGAAGCCCGTCGTGATCCAGGTTTACGTACATAACATGTGCTTGGTCTACCACATATGCCATGCGGACGTTGAGTGTCAGGATTTTAAGAACTTCCTTAAGGACGAAAGAGTGAAATTTGTTACTGTAGACTTTAGGAATGACAGGGATGTCCTGGGTCGGATAGGCCTCGTTGTAGGCCAGCCCTTCGATCTCTAGAAGGCAAGCCTAGTGTCCTCCTCTCAGCCTTCAATGCTGACCCTGGCAGCAGCCATGATTGATCCTTCGTATGCTAAACTAAAGAAACCTCACCACGAGTTTCAGCATGCATGGGAATCGAAGACAATAGATGAAGATCACATCCTGTACGCAGCAATGGATGCCTATCTTTTTTTAAATATATATAAGGGTTGGATGAAGAAGTAGAGCCCAGTGTCCGGTTCAAGCAAAGAAGCGGCAGCGAAGAGAAAGAGAGAGAGGGATGAGGACGAAGTCGAGGACATGGACTCGGACTCCGAGTAAGGTGGCAGTGCCGTCACTCATGCTGGTTCTACTACAGTGTCAAGTGGACTAGTTGCTTAGTTTTATTTCAGGGGTGTGTTGTGCTGAGCCCCAGCAGAACTATGTTTATGTTATTTCTCGTTATTTGAACTTTATGTTCTTTCTTGTTATTTGAACTCTTTAGTACGTACAGTAGTACTAGTACTATGTCTTACTACTATTCTTCTTGCAGTTGGTACTACTGCTCGTATCTTCGTGTTCCTACTGCACTTAATACGTTCGTACTAGTAGTATAATTTGGGTCAGTCGATTTGTGAAAGAAATTCTATGGAGCAAAGGAAGAAGACGGTAGAGAAGCTACCCCAGTATCTATAATAGGGTGGCAGGGTGCCCATGATCTATCTTATGAGTGTTGGGTGTGGAATGCAGTTCGCCGGAAAAAATGGATCGTGCCCGGGGTTAAACAGATGGCGGGGTGGGGGAGCATGGTGGTGGCAGGCGGTTTAAGGGAGGGCGGGGCAGCGTCAGCAGGCAGTTAGGCGTGTGGCAGGCTGAGAAGATGAATAGTGCATCAATTTCAGAGGTTGAAGAAGCCCTTCTAGCCATCCATGTTGCATCCAATGGCTCACAAGAGTCGACTGACCCAAATTGCTCCTTCATACTGCAGGATCCACGTTGCATTCAAGGTCTCGAAGGTAGATTCCACGCCGGCGTGCTGGAGCACGTGCTCGTCCTCCTCTTCGTATGATGCATGCATAGACGCGGCTCCACCAGCTGCTCGCGTGCTTGGCAGTGCGGCGGCATCGCGAGGAGGGACTGCAGACCACGTGAGCGGGTGAGCCTTCGGCTTCATGGTACAGGGATGGCGGCGACACGGCGGTGATGGGCGAGAAATGGTTGGCCGGAGCAGGCGGGCGTCGGCATACGCAGCGACGGCGGTGGCATATTGATGAGTGTGCGTATGGGAGCTTAGTTTAGTTTTATATAGGGTTGGTCAAACTTAAAAGAAAAGCGTATTAGTACACATAAACATTAGACTGAGGTAGCGCTTATATTAGTTACCACAGCCACGATACGGAATCCTGTGCAAGCGCATGAACCGTGGCCGCACGGTCGATCGAACGGTGTGTCACCGTGTCGCGCTCGAAGGACATCCACCGAACCTTTTTGTGTGTGTGAAAATAATCCCCAAAGATTACTCAACTTTTTTTCCTGGAAAAGTTCTTGATGCTACAATATGTCCATATATTTGAATTTAGCTCCAGTTCGTGTTTATTTGGATTTGGACATTTTAGGTGCGCCCTAGTTTTTTTAAATACTGATCTTGTGTGTGTGACTGAGAGAGAACGTGTGTATGTGTCCATATGTGTGTTGTGGCGGAAGGGCAATGTGGAGACATTGTGCGTGTGATAAAGACATAGAGAGGTGTGAATGTGCAAATGATCATGCATGAGTGAGACATAGATAGATATCGATACATTGTCTATACATGAGAGAACGGTCTTCTATTTGTACTTGTGTGTGTGAGAGAGAGGAGCATCCGTAACACAACAACCATCTCTCTCGATTTGTTCGTCCCTCGCACGATCGCATGTAACACATGCATCAACGCACACATTTTGACACCCTCACCCGGCCCCTGCCCACCTCAAGGCCTGCACATCGCTCTCTATCTCGCACGCACAATCTCTTCGTGAAAACCCTATTTAGCATGTAGCTTTCCGTCACATACACACACATTTCTCTCCATAGGTTTGATTTCTCTCAATACCTGATACACAGACACAGACACCGCACACATGACTACAAAAAATACACTTCCGTGATGATACGTGTTTGTCACAGTAGGTCACGTTTTCTGTCATGCATGTACATCCATGACAATTTTATGACCGAATCAAGATGGTCATACATGTGTTGTTGTAGAAGTGTTCCATGACATTACCAAAATTATCATCATAGAAGTGTCCACTTCCATGACGATAAATCGCGCGTCACATAAGTGCTTTCATCAAGGGTGACCGACACGTGGCATCCACCATAACGGAACATCGTTAAGCTATTGGGTCCGGTTTTGGATCCGATAACCCGTTAACAGCCCCGACCAATGGGGATTTTCCACATGTAAAATCATCATTAGCTGGAGGAAACACGTGTCGGCTCACCGTTGGGACAGATGTCATCCACTCATTGGACCAAAAGCACCTATGATACGTCGACACGTGGCACGGCCCAACAGAGGCCCATTCCTATGAAAAGGTCATCATGTTTGACTTGGTCAAAAGGTGGCGGGCCGGTCCACGGCAAGCCTGTTAACGGCATGTTCGCATTTAGCCCATTTACAGCCCGCTAACCTAGGGCCCGTTTATGGCCTATCCCAATTAGGCCTAGTAGCGTCATCTTGGCCGTCTAATATATTCCAGCCCGTTTTAACTTCCGGCCCATGTATGGCCCATGACGTATTTCAGCCCATATGAGTCCCTTTGTAACTCTTGGCCCATTAATGGCCCGTGGTGAAACCGGCCCGTAATGAACAGTGTATCGCTTTATACCCATTAGCGGCCCATTATTCCATTGGGTCGTTTCCAGCCTGTGTTACCTTTCGGCCTTCTGAGGGCCCATTTATTCTTGGGCTCATTTCCAGCATTTGGTTATTTACGGCCCGTTACTAGCCTTTTCTGCTTGTGGGCCAAATTCAGCCCGTGGATACAGTCGGCCCGTTTATGGCCCGTTAATCTGTTGGGCCATTTTCATAGTATCATCAAATACGGCCTATTAACAGCCCGTTATGGTCAGCCCATAAAACATACGATTTCCACTCTAGCCTGTTTACGGCCCCTTATACGGCCCGTACAAGGCCCATAGATGAGACGACCCGTAGAAGGCCCATGGATCCTACGCGACGTAGAAGGCCCATTGACCCGATGGCCCATAGAAGGCTCATTGATCCGACGGCCCATAGAAGGCCCATGGATCCGACGGCCCATAGAAGGCCCACGGATCCGACAGCTCATAGAAGGCCCACGGATCCAACAGCCCATAGAAGGCCATGGATCGTCCGTCCCATAGATGGCCCATGGATCATACGGCCTGTGGAGGGCCATGGTCACTACAATGTTTGGGCGAGTTGGCCCCCGTTTGAACGATATAGCATATTCAAAGAATTATCCTACTATATACTATCACCTCTAAAAACATACACTACACAATAAAGAGACTAAGGCATAGAAACATAGAATAATCCTACACTATACAATAAAGAAATTACAGCCGATTATACCCATTGGGAATTATGGTTCAACACCAATGATAATAAAGCATACACAAATAGCAAATTACATACACTGGGCAAATATAGCTCATACATCATGGACGCGCATCAACATAACTTACCATTTGAACTATAATCTCTTCAAAAAATAGGATTGGCAGGATTTAGATAGCACAAATTTCAGTCTGCAAAATCTCCAATTCCTCCATTGTTACCTCAGTGTCTTGTTTCATTTTTTTGACTACTGCATTTAATACATGCATGTCCAGTCTCAACTTGTTGATTGTATGTTCAGAATCATGTACACGTTGTCTTGCCACATCTAGTTGATGCTCGAGAATATCAGCACATTCCAATTCCAATCCATAATCATTCGGTAACGGCCATGTCGCACTGCTCGTAGATCTTTGTGTTGATGTCACTTCATCCTGAAATGTTTCTGTAAGTACACATGACTAGGGCACAAATATAGTTACAATAGTGAAGCGAGCAAGACAAACTATTTTGTACATGGCAAAACAGGACTAACAATAATGTTACACATCATGAAGCATAAGCAGGTGATATTTTAAAAATTATAAAAAGGTAGTCTGTGCAGCCTGCATACAAAAATCTCTCTTAGCTCACCAGAGGAGCATGATGTTGGGGCCCAATCCAAAACACAGACAAGTTACAAATTTAGACAGCATGTTGCATAGAAGTAAGCAAGCAGTTGGCCATTTTGTAGCTCAATTAAAGTCTTAGGGAGCATAATGAACAGCAGAGGATTTCATACAAACATACTATAGCAAGCAAAACTATGCAATCATTAGCCTAGTATAAACTAGATTGTGAGCCTCATTCAATAATAGTTGGTTAATAGACTTCAAAGCTTCAGGCACACTTCGGCATAGTAATTAAATGGTAAGGCCTTTAATTATGTCAACTAATAGTTATACAAGTGCCCAACATCAGGCATCATTCTTTGTGTTGGGGAACGTGGTAATTTCAAAAAATTCCTACGCACATGCAAGATCATGGTGATGCATAGCAACGAGAGGGGAGAGTGTGTCTACGTACCCTCGCAGACCGAATGCGGAAGCGTTAGCACAACGCGGTTGATGTAGTTGTACATCTTCACGATCCGACCGATCAAGTACCGAACGTACGGCACCTCCGAGTTCTGCACATGTTCAACTCGATGATGTCCCTCAAACTCCGATCCAGCCGAGCTTTGAGGGAGAGTTCCGTCAGCACGACGGCATGGTGACGATGATGATATTCTACCGACGCAGGGCTTTGCCTAAGCACCGCTACAATATGACCAAGGTGGATTCTGGTGGAGGGGGGCACCGCACACGGCTAAGAGATCCAAGGGATCAATTGTTGTGTCTCTAGGGGGTGCCTCCCTCCCCGTATATAAAGGACTGGAGGACGGGGAGGGGGCCGGCCACCCTTGGCGTGCCTCATGAGGAGTCCTACTCCCACCGGGAGTAGGACTCCCCCCCTTCCATGTTGGAGTAGGAGAGGAGAGGGAAGGAGAAAGAGGAAGAAAGGAAAGGGGAGGGCGCCACCCCCCTTCCTTGTCCAATTCGGACTTGGGAGGGGAGGGGCGCACGGCTGCCCCTTGGCTGCCTCTCCTCTTTCACCAATTGGGCCCATGAGGCCCAATAACCTCCGGGGGGTCCGGTAACCCCCCGGTACTCCGGTATATATCCGATAACCCCCGGAACCATTCCGGTGTCTGAGTATAGTTGTCCAATATATCAATCTTCATGTCTCGACCATTTCGAGACTCCTCGTCATGTCCATGATCACATTCGGGACTCCAAACTACCTTCGGTACATCAAAACACATAAACTCATAATATAACTGTCATCGAACTTTAAGCGTGCGGACCCTACGGGTTCGAGAACTATGTAGACATGACCGAGACATGTCTCCGGTCAATAACCAATAGCGGAACCTGGATGCTCATATTGGCTTTTACATATTCTACGAAGATCTTTATCGGTCAAACCGCATAACATCATACGTTGTTCCCTTTGTCATCGGTATGTTACTTGCCCGAGATTCGATCGTCGGTATCTCAATACCTAGTTCAATCTCGTTACCGGCACGTCTCTTTACTCATTTCGTAATACATCATCCCGCAACTGACTCATTAGTTGCAATGCTTGCAAGGGTTAAGTGATGTGTATTACCGAGTGGGCCCAGAGATACCTCTCCGACAATCGGAGTGACAAATCCTAATCTTGAAATAGGCCAACCCAACAAGTACCTTTGGAGACACCTGTAGAGCACCTTTATAATCACCCAGTTATGTTGTGACGTTTGGTAGCACACAAAGTGTTCCTCCGGTAAACGGGAGTTGCATAATCTCATAGTCACAGGAACGTGTATAAGTTATGAAGAAAGCAATAGCAACAAACTAAACGATCAAGTGCTAAGCTAACGGAATGGGTCAAGTCAATCACATCGTTCTCCTAATGATGTGATCCTGTTAATCAAATGACAACTCTTTGTCTATGGCTAGGAAACATAACCATCTTTGATCAACGAGCTAGTCAAGTAGAGGCGTACTGTGACACTCTATTTGTCTATGTATTCACACATGTATCATGTTTCCGGTTAATACAATTCTAGCATGAATAATAAACATTTATTATTGCCTCTAGGGCATATTTCCTTCAGTCTCCCACTTGCACTAGAGTCAATAATCTAGATTACACAATAATGATTCTAACACCCCTGGAGCCTTGGTGCTGATCATGTTTTGCTCGTGGAAGAGGTTTAGTCAACGGGTCTGCAACATTCAGATCCGTATATATCTTGCAAATCTCTATGTCTCCCACCTGGACTTGGTCCCGGATGGAGTTGAAGCGTCTTTTGATGTGCTTGGTTCTCTTGTGAAATCTGGATTCCTTTGCCAAAGCAATTGCACCAGTATTGTCACAAAAGATTTTCATTGGACCCGATGCACTAGGTATGACACCTAGATCGGATATGAACTCCTTCATCCAGACTCCTTCATTTGCTGCTTCCGAAGCAGCTATGTATTCCACTTCACATGTAGATCCCACTACAACACTTTGTTTAGAACTGCACCAACTGACAGCTCCACCATTTAATAAAAACACGTATCCGGTTTGCGATTTAGAATCGTCCGGATCAGTGTCAAAGCTTGCATCGATGTAACCATTTACGACGATCTCTTTGTCACCTCCATAAACAAGAAACATATCCTTCATCCTTTTCAGGTATTTCAGGATGTTCTTGACCGCTGTCTAGTGATCCACTCCTGGATTACTTTGGTACCTCCCTGCTAAACTAATAGCAAGGCACACATTAGGTCTGGTACATAGCATTGCATACATGATAGATCCTATGGCTGAAGCATAGGGAACATCTTCCATTTTCTCTCTATCTTCTGAAGTGGTCGGGCATTGAGTCTTACTCAATTTCACACCTTGTAACATAGGCAAGAACCCTTTCTTTGCTTGATCCATTTTGAACTTCTTCAAAACTTTGTCAAGGTATGTGCTTTGTAAAAGTCCAATTAAGTGTCTTGATCTATCTCTATAGATCTTGATGCCCAATATATAAGCAGCTTCACTGAGGTATTTCATTGAAAAACTCTTATTCAAATATCCTTTCATGCTATCCAGAAATTCTATATCATTTCCAATCAACAATATGTCATCCACATATAATATCAGAAATGCTACAGAGCTCCCACTCACTTTCTTGTAAATACAGGCTTCTCCAAAAGTCTATATAAAACCATATGCTTTGATCACACTATCAAAACGTTTATTCCAACTCCGAGAGGCTTGCACCAGTCCATAAATGGATCGCTGGAGCTTGCATACTTTGTTAGCTCCCTTTGGATCGACAAAACCTTCCGGTTGCATCATATACAATTCTTCTTCCAGAAATCCATTCAGGAATGCCGTTTTGACATCCATTTGCCAAATTTCATAATCATAAAATGCGGCAATTGCTAACATGATTCGGACAGACTTAAGCATCACTACGGGTGAGAAGGTCTCATCGTAGTCAATCCCTTGAACTTGTCGAAAACCTTTTGCAACAAGTCGAGCTTTATAGATGGTAACATTACCATCAGCGTCAGTCTTCTTCTTGAAGATACATTTATTCTCGATGGCTTGCCGATCATTGGGCAAGTCAACCAAAGTCCACACTTTGTTCTCATACATGGATCCCATCTCAGATTTCATGGCCTTAAGCCATTTTGTGGAATCTGGGCTCACCATCGCTTCTTCATAGTTCGTAGGTTCGTCATGGTCTAGCAACATAACCTCCAGAACAGGATTACCGTACCACTCTGGTGCGGATCTTACTCTGGTTGACCTACGAGGTTCAGTAACAACTTGATCTGAAGTTTCATGATCATCATCATTAACTTCCTCACTGATTGGTGTAGATGTCACAGGAACCGGTTTCTGTGATGAACTACTTTCCAATAAGGGAGCAGGTACTGTTACCTCATCAGGTTCTACTTTCCTCCCACTCACTTCTTTCGAGAGAAACTCCTTCTCTAGAAAGGATCCATTCTTAGCAACGAATGTCTTGCCCTCGGATCTGTGATAGAAGGTGTACCCAACTGCTTCTTTTGGGTATCCTAAGAAGACACATTTCTCCGATTTGGGTTCGAGCTTATCAGGTTGAAGCTTTTTCACATAAGCATCGCAGCCCCAAACTTTAAGAAATGAAAACTTTGGTTTCTTCTCAAACCATAGTTCATAAGGTGTCATCTCAAAGGATTTTGATGGTGCCCTATTTAACGTGAATGTGGCCGTCTCTAAAGCATAACCCCAAAATGATAGCGGTAAATTAGTAAGAGACATCATAGATCGCACAATACGTAAAGCACGATTACGATGTTCGGACACACCATTACGTTGTGGTGTTTCGGGTGGCGTGAGTTGCGAAACTATTCTGCATGGTTTCAAATGTAGACCAAACTAGTAACTCAAATATTCTCCTCCACGATCAGATCGTAGAAACTTTATTTTTCTTGTTACGATGATTTTCAACTTCACTCTAAAATTCTTTGAACTTTTCAAATGTTTCAGACTTATGTTTCATTAAGTAGATATACTCATATCTGCTTAAATCATCTGTGAAGATGAGAAAATAACGATACCCGTCGCGAGCCTCAACATTCATTGGACCACATACATCAGTATGTATGATCTCCAACAAATCAATTGCTCTCTCCATAGTTCCGGAGAACGGCGTTTTAGTCATCTTGCCCATGAGGCATGGTTCACAAGTACCAAGTGATTCATAATCAAGTGATTCCAAAAGTCCATCAGTATGGAGTTTCTTCATGCACTTTATACCAATATGACCCAAACGGCAGTGCCACAAATAAGTTGCAATATCATTAACAACTCTGCATCTTTTTGCTTCAACATTATGAATATGTGTATCATTACTATCGAGATTCATCAAAAATAGACCACTCTCTAAAGGTGCATGACCATAAAAGATATTACTCATATAAATAGAACAACCATTATTCTCAGATTTAAATGAATAACCGTCTCGCATTAAACAAGATCCATATATAATGTTCATGCTCAACACTAGCACCAAATAACAATTATTTAGGTCTAAAACTAATCCCGGAGGTAGATGTAGAGGTAGCATGCCGACGGCGATCACATCGACTTTGGAACCATTTCCCACGTGCATCGTCACCTCATCCTTAGCCAGTGTTCGCTTAATCCGTAGTCCCTGTTTCGAGTTGCAAATATTAGCAACAGAACCAGTATCAAATACCCAGGTGCTACTGTGAGCTCTGGTAAGGTACACATCAATAACATGTATATCACATATACCTTTGTTCACCTTGCCATCCTTCTTATCTGCCAAATACTTGGGGCAGTTCCGCTTCCAGTGACTAGTCTGTTTGCAGTAGAAGCACTCAGTCTCAGGCTTAGGTCAGACTTGGGTTTCTTCTCCTAAGCAGCAACTTGTTTGCTGTTCTTCTTGAAGTTCCCCTTCGTCTTCCCTTTGCCCTTTTTCTTGAAACTAGCGGTCTTATTGACCATCAAAACTTGATGCTCCTTCTTGATTTCTACCTCCGCAGCCTTTAGCATTGCGAAGAGCTCAGGAATTGTCTTATTCATCCCTTGCATATTATAGTTCATCACGAAGCTCTTGTAGCTTGGTGGCAGTGATTGAAGAACTCTGTCAATGACACTATCAACAGGAAGATTAACTCCCAGTTGAGTCAAGTGATTATGATACCCAGACATTTTGAGTATATGCTCACTGACAGAACTATTCTCCTCCATCTTGCAGCTATAGAACTTATTGGAGACTTCATATCTCTCAATCCGGGTATTTGCTTGAAATATCAACTTCAACTCCTGGAACATCTCATATGCTCCATGACGTTCAAAACATCATTGAAGTCCCGGTTCTAAGCCGTAAAGCATGGCACACTAAACTATCGAGTAGTCATCAGCTTTGCTCTACCAGGTGTTCATCACATCTGGTGTTGCTCCTGCAGCAGGTTTGGCACTTAGCGGTGCTTCTAGGACGTAATTCTTCTGTGCAGCAATGAGGATAATCCTCAAGTTTCGTACCCAGTCCGTGTAATTGCTACCATCATCTTTCAACTTTGCTTTCTCAAGGAACGCATTAAAATTCAACGGAACAACAGCACGAGCCATCTATCTACAACAAACATAGACATGCAAAAATACTATCAGGTACAAAGTTCATGATAAATTTAAGTTCATTTAATCATATTACTTAAGAACTCCCACTTAGATAGACATCTCTCTAATCATCTAAGTGATCACGTGATCCAAATCAACTAAACCATAACCGATCATCACGTGAAATGGAGTAGTTTTCAATGGTGAACATCATTATGTTGATCATATCTACTATATGATTCACACTCGACCTTTCGGTCTCAGTGTTCCGAGGCCATATCTGCATATGCTAGGCTCGTCAAGTTTAACCTGAGTATTCTGCATGTGCAAAACTGGCTTGCACCTATTGTAGATGGACGTAGAGCTTATCACACCCGATCATCACGTGGTGTCTGGGCACGAAGAACTTTGGCAACGGTGCATACTCAGGGAGAACACTTTTATCTTGAAAGTTAGTGAGAGATCATCTTATAATGCTACCGTCAATCAAAATAAGATGCATAAAAGATAAACATCACATGCAATCAATATAAGTGATATGATATGGCCATCATTATCTTGTGCTTGTGATCTCCATCTCCAAAGCACCGTCATGATCACCATCGTCACCGGCGCGACACCTTGATCTCCATCGTAGCATCATTGTTGTCTCGCCAACTATTGCTTCTACAACTATCGCTACTGCTTAGTGATAAAGTAAAGCAATTACAGGGCGATTGCATTGCATACAATAAAGCGACAACCATATGGCTCCTGCCAGTTGTCGATAACTCGGTTACAAAACATGATCATCTCATACAATAAAATATATCATCATGTCTTGACCATATCACACCACAACATGCCCTGCAAAAACAACTTAGACGTCCTCTACTTTGTTGTTGCAAGTTTTACGTGGCTGCTATGGGCTGAGCGAGAACCGTTCTTACCTACGCATCAAAACCACAACGATAGTTCGTCAAGTTAGTGTTGTTTTAACCTTCTCAAGGACCGGGCGTAGCCACACTCGGTTCAACTAAAGTTGGAGAAACTGACACCCGCTAGCCACCTGTGTGCAAAGCACGTCGGTAGAACCAGTCTCGCGTAAGCATACACGTAATGTCGGTCCGGGCCGCTTCATCCAACAATACCGCCGAACCAAAGTATGACATGGTGGTAAGCAGTATGACTTGTATCTCCCACAACTCACTTGTGTTCTACTCATGCATATAATATCAACGCATAAAACAAGGCTTGGATGCCACTGTTGGGGAACGTAGTAATTTAAAAAAATTCCTACGCACACGCGAGATCATGGTGATGCATAGCAACGAGAGGGGAGAGTGTGTCTATGTACCCTAGCAGACCAAATGCGGAAGCGTTAGCACAACACGGTTGATGTAGTCGTACATCTTCACGATCTGACCGATCAAGTACCGAACATACAGCACCTCCGAGTTCTGCACAGGTTCAACTCGATGACGTCCCTTGAACTCCGATCCAGCGGAGCTTTGAGGGAGAGTTCCATCAGCACGACGGCGTGGTGACGATGATGATATTCTACTGACGCAGGGCTTCGCCTAAGCACCGCTACTATATGACCGAGGTGGATTATGGTGGAGGGGGGCACCACACACGGCTAAGAGATCCAAGGGATCAATTATTGTGTCTCTAGGGAGTGCCTCCCTCCCCGTATATAAAGGAGTGGAGGGGGGAGGGGGCTGGCCACCCTTGGCGCGCCTCATGAGGAGTCCTACTCCCACCGAGAGTAGGACTCCCCCCTTCCATGTTGGAGTTGGAGAGGAGAGGGAAGGAGAAAGAGGAAGAAAGGAAAGGGGGCGCCGCCCCCTTCCTTGTCCAATTCGGACTTGGGAGGGTAGGGGCGCGCGGCTGCCCCTTGGCTGCCTCTCCTCTTTCACCAATTGGGCCCATGAGGCCCAATAACCTCCGGGAGGGTCCGGTAACCCCCCCCCTCCCCCGGTACTCTGATATATATCCGATAACCCCCTGAACCATTCCGGTGTCCGAATATAGTCGTCCAATATATCAATCTTCATGTCTCGACCATTTCGAGACTCCTCGTCATGTCTGTGATCACATCCGGGACTCTAAACTACCTTTGGTACATCAAAACACATAAACTCATAATATAACCGTCATCGAACTTTAAGCGTGTGGACCCTACGGATTTGAGAACTATGTAGACATGACCGAGACACGTCTCCGGTCAATAACCAATAGCGGAACCTGGATGCTCATATTGGCTTTTACATATTCTACGAAGATCTTTATCGGTCAAACCGCATAACATCATACGTTGTTCCCTTTGTCATCGGTATGTTACTTGCCCGAGATTCGATCGTCGGTATCTCAATACCTAGTTCAATCTCGTTACCGGCACGTCTCTTTACTCGTTCCATAATACATCATCCTGCAACTAACTCATTAGTTGCAATGCTTGAAAGGCTTCAGTGATGTGTGTTACCGAGTGGGACCAGAGATACCTCTCCGACAATCGGAGTGACAAATCCTAATCTTGAAATGGGCCAACCCAACAAGTACCTTTGGAGACACCTGTAGAGCACCTTTATAATCACCCAGTTATGTTGTGACGTTTGGTAGCACACAAAGTGTTCCTCCGGTAAACGGGAGTTGCATAGTCTCATAGTCACAGGAACATGTATAAGTTATGAAGAAAGCAATAGCAACAAACTAAACGATCAAGTGCTAAGCTAACGGAATGGGTCAAGTCAATCACATCATTCTCCTAATGATGTGATCCCGTTAATCAAATGACAACTCTTTGTCTATGGCTAGGAAACATAACCATCTTTGATCAACGAGCTAGTCAAGTAGAGGCATACCAGTGACACTCTATTTGTTTAGGTATTCACACATGTATCATGTTTCTAGTTATTACAATTCTAGCATGAATAATAAACATTTATCATGGTATAAGGAAATAAATAATAACTTTATTATTGCCTCTAGGGCATATTTACTTCACTTTGGGCATCTCATTAACTGAGGACAAATAAAGCAATTGAAAAGAGCAAATTAACTATGCCTGAAACAAACAAGGAATTGAACTGTTGAGTTGGATACAGTGACTTACCTTAACAGGTTGAAGAGGCTCAGCACAGCTCCTACTTCTCTTGCAAGGCTCCTTCCTAACATCTTGTACTTGGAAATCCTCAATCTTATCTTCATTGCACCCCCTCTGCAAGGTGACACAAACTAGTTACTCGTCTCCTTGGAAGATAAATATGCATACTTTCCAGTTTGTGAACACAAAAGGATGAGATTATAATAAAACAACACCACATAATGAAACATGCCGCATCTCTTGCACTTGCACACAATGAAATGAGCATTTACTATCTCTGAACTATGTAAAAACTAGGCATACCTTCGAACTGGATCTCCAGGTACTCTTGGAGAGCCTACTTTAGTGTACAGCCAAACATTTGTCACCTATGAGTTAGAAAAGGCCCCACTACAGCAGCCCTCAGTGTTTAAATCATTGACAAGCTTTGTTAGAGTGTTAGGTCAAGAACAGCAAGTAATCAAAGCAAACAGTCCTAGTATGGATGGCTGATGCAAACAAGCAATTGAACAGATGTGCGAGAAAATCTTACATATCAAGAAAAGAAGCAAAGAAGGAGGCTTAAAGACCGTCACTTGACCGACCAGATTTAAGGGGCATTTAAACATCATGTGCAACGTATGAACTAACATAAACATTGCATATTCCAGATTCTACAATGGAATGCACATGTATTAGGTTATAGCAGGCATGAGTGATTCATCATTCCACGCACAATTGAATTGCAGGTTAAGGGCCAGTTCTATTCCACCTTTTCAGGGCTTATTGTCAAAACAAGCCATAAAAGATGTAAAGAAGTCATTTTTGAGTTATGGGCTTGGGCTTAACTAATTTTGCTTTGGAGGGGGGTGTTTCGGGTAGAACCTCACTAAAAATTGAAGGGAAGGGGAATAGTGAAATGACTCTGCTGTCTGCCTATATTACACTCAAAATGCAACTGGTGACGCCCGCGTCACACCTCACTCTCAAGTAAAAACAAACACGCAAGCATTCATTGCCCTGCCCGCTTGCATCTCCTCTCCCCTCTCCCTCTACCTCGATACCCTGCCTGCAGCACTAGGGTTCCTCCAGCAAGCCGTCGCCACTGGTCCCATCTGGCCTGGTCCTCGACGATGCTCTGTCCAACTAGGCTACATGGCCGGTGGGTAGGGGAAAATCTCCCTGGCTGCTCCTCCCTCTGGTGTCGCCCCTCATTCTCATGGTCTCCAATAGCTGCTCCACTGTGGTTCGTCCAATGCACTACTCCGACAGGCGTTGCACAACTACGGCAGATGCCACACTGCGGCAGAAGGCACCTTATTCCCCCTCCCCACCTCCCAGGTCGTGGCCTTGAGGTGCTGTTGAAGGATGAGCTCATCCAACAAGGTGAGGATCTCCTCTAATTTTTTGCCAAATTTTCATTCTGATCCACTATACGATGAATTGCTATGAGTTGCTTCTGCTGCTGCTATATGATGCATTGCTATGAGCTACTCATGATGCTGCTATATGATGAATTGATATGAGCTGCTGCTGCTATATGCTAAATTGCAATGAGCTGTTGCTGCTATATGATGAATTGCTATGAGCTGCTGCTACTGCTATATGATGAATTGCTATAAGCTGCTCCTGCTGCTGCTGTATGATGAATTGCTATGAGCTGCTCCTGCTGCTGCTATATGATGAATTGCTATGAGCTGTTCCTGCTCCTACTATATGATGAATTGCTATGAGCTGCTGCTGGTATATGATGAATTGCATAGTGCTGCTGCTATATGATGAGTTGCTATGAGTTGCTGCTGCTATATGATGAGTTGCTATGAGTTGCTGCTGCTATATGATGCTTTCAGGTGGTGCTGCTATATGATAATAACCAGCCACTTGGACCATCAAATTTCAATAAATAATTGTTCTTCATTTAAATGTGGGTCATGTGTTTTTCGTTTAAATTAGGCAATGTGATCTCTATGGAAAAGATTGACCAAAGTAGATTGTGCCAAGTAGATGGTATCTTTGTATTTGCATTTTGAGCAAATAGTGAAGGTCTGTTTTCCTATCATATTAATTATTGCACTGGGTTCAATTTGTGATGTTTGCAAGTCAAATTAATTTTCATATGGGAAGCAAAATGAAAAAATATAATGCAATCTAGACTTTTCACTGATCATACCAAAGATAAGCTGAAACCGCAATGAAAAGAACTGGTTGGCTTATTACATGGAGCATATATTCACAGGTGCTTATTTTCTTAGGATAACTCGTAATAACTATCCCTAAGAAACTTGGCCAATAGAACTGACATACAAATAACATGTCACGATGATTGCAATGGAGGAGTGACGTACCATAGCACACTGTATAGGCTCACTGCTGGCTCTCCTTTTTTGCGATGTTCCATGAAATTGCCACATACATCTTCTATGTTTTCATTGTGTAACCCTATCTGCAAGTTGACATGGCTACTTTCAGACATCTCTACATGATAATACATTGCATATCCCGTGCGCATATTTGAACCACCAATTAATGATTATGTGCACAACATAAACTAGCCATGACTCTGTGTGCTGGACTAGCAGGCACTCTAAGGGAGCCTAATGTAGTGTACTGGAATTCCTACATGCCACCTATGATTTTGTGTAATGTACTGCCTCTGTTCCTAAATATATGTCTATGTAGAGATTCCAGTATGGACCACATACAGATGTATATAGATGCATTTTTGAGTGTAGATTCACTCATTTTGCTTCGTATGTAGCCTATAGTGGAATCTCTAGAAAGACTTATATTTAGGAATGGAGGTACAAGATAGTATCATGTATGACATCTACATATCTAATTTAGCAGCCAGTAGTAGAAATCATTGTCTGCACAAAGGGATTACTGGTCAAAAATCCTAGCAAAGCACGCTGGCAGGCACAGAACAATACAAGAGAGAGAGAGACACGCTTACAAGATCATAGCAATGCCTCGGTCCAGGATCTTGGTTGGCCAAGCTATTAGATCCAGAAGAAATATCGTCCTTCTAGTTTTTGCCAGCTGCATAACAGGTAACACCGACATGTTAGTATATTTGAAGTACATCGGGCAGGTGATGCTGGACGGGTTTAAAGGTTACAGGTACCTAGGCCGTGGCGGGTGCTTGGCATCTTGCCAGACGGTGGGAATCGGGTTAGAAACGTCAAGGGTGATGACGCTACGCTGGCTGTCGGGGTCCAGTAAGGAGATCTAGAACCATGGAGTAGGGTGTTTGTGGAGCGGCTCCGGTAGGGTGGACTACGGTGTGGGCGAAGCGGATCTGTGGTCGTGGACGAGGGCGTAGGTGAAGCTGCTCCGGTGGTTGGGTTAAGGATGGTGTCGACGATGCGGATCTGCGGCCATGGACGGGGCGTCAGAAGCTGCTCCGGTAGGTTGGATGAGGGTGTGAGGAAGCGGATCTGAGGCCGTGGACTTGTGAGTTGGCAAAGCGGCCCCGGTAGGGTTGAAAATGGTATAGGCAAAGCTACTCCGGTGGGGTTGACGATGGTGTCGGCGAAGCGGCTCCGGTACGGTTGAGGAAGGTGTCGGCGAAGAGGATCAGAGGCCGTCGACGGGGGCGTCGGTGGGGCGGCTTCGGGGGGTGGACGAAGTGTCTCTGGTGGGGAGTATGAAAATGAGTCGCTGCAGATGCGCTGTGGTTGACGAGAGTACCGGCGAAGCAGATCTAGCGTCGTGGATAAGGCCGGCACTGAATGGGCTATGGTACAATGGTGGATGAGCAGTCTACTTGTTTCTAGGGGAGGTGGGAGGGTTAGATGCGACCGTAGAAGCAGATCCGGCGAGGTGGACGCCGCTGGCAGTGATTGGGCTCTGGTACGCCGGTGGATGAGCAGTCTAGGGTTTCGAGAGGGGAGGGGAGAAAGGCCGATGAAGTACGGATGGCGTGATGTGAGATGCTCTGGTGTTGTGGAGTTAGTCGTTTTTGCGGGAGGGGGAGAGGAAATGGGGGTGCCGTGTAGTGGGGGGAACCGGAAGTTACCAAAGCAGCCCCGACCTATTATGTAGATGAGGGCGGTATTGTAACTGTTGGTTTCCATGCACCAAGGACAAAAGGGGAATTTCGCATGCTAAAGACTAAGGTGGCAGAAATTTTAGAAGGTGGGGGAGATTTTGCCGCCAGCGGGATCGTTCGTATCTAGTTTCAACTAATTTTGGACCGTGCTAGCGGGAAGGTCATGCGAGACTGTGTACACGGGGCACGCGTCAGCAGTTAATAAGTGGTGTGAAGTCCACCCCAGAAAAAAGACAATAACTCGGGATGATGCGCCGATAAATTGGACGTTCACACGGGCGCGGCCAATCGTACGAGTGTAGTGGCGCGTTCACAAAAAAGGGGATCAAACGCTCAGCCTATGTATTTCTCGTGTAAATAGATAATTTAGTGCAATTGGTTATTTACTTTAAACATAATGCATTGATGTGTTAGTGTAGAGGCGCACAAAAAGAAATGGATATTGTAGTCCGCTACTTAAAAGTGTTACCTCGTATGATTACATAGCCTCCATTTCATAAATTGCATACCCGTTGAATTCATATATGAATATTGCATATATTACTTCATAATAGAACCTTAAATCATCCAAGACTAGTGATTTTGAATGCAAGAGTAACAATGGTGCATGTACATGATAGCTACATTGGTTGTTTGAAGAAACATCACTGTAACTTTGGCATGCACAACTGAAAAGGTTTATTTAAATAGAAAAAAATGTGATATGTGAGTGTCCAATCTTTATAGTGTTGAATCGATATTGTACCTTTGGCCACGATACGAAGTAGATATTGATTTATGTTCAAGCGATGCACGTCCACAATCGCTAGATGGTGATACGTGAATGAATTGTGCAATCTCTCTCACATGCATACATATCTCATTTCCCTGTGGGCATCGGAATCACACACGCGCAGTTCATGTATTTCTCTCCCTCCGTCAAGGTTAGAATTCATCTTTCTACCCCGTCCTACAAGTCTCTCACACAGAAACACACACGCTCTCTCTATCGAACACGCCCACCCCTTTAATTCCGCCCACACACAGCCACTAATGTCTCAAAGTATAATAATGTCTCTCACACATATGCCTAAGGTTAACTCGAGTTCCGGAACCATATGAATACATACAATGGGATTTCAGTGGAGCACCTTTTGTTTTTAGATTTCTCTCTCTCCCTCTCTCTCACACACACATTGTTTCTCGCTTCATTTTTCCGGCACTTGCATGCACACAATTTTGTTTATCTTCGTGATGCTTTAAGTATGCCTCGCACAAATGCTATCTACCTATCCCTTAATATAGCCAGATATGTGTCACACAAACTCCTTCTCCCTACTAGCAAGATGCCCATGCGTTGCACCGAACATCAAGATGCATTTGTATGAGTAGTTTATCTTGTGGGAGAAAAGGATGAACGAGGGAATGCCTTATTTGCAAATGCGGAGAGGGGTGTGGGTATCTTTTTGCAAAATTTCCGCAGTTTCCTTCCTATCCATCGGGTATAAACCGGATGGCCTATATTGCAGGATGGCAGGAACACCATCATCACCAACTCTGTTTTTTATAAGAGTAGGGATATGTAAGTGTCACTGCCCCCTCCCCACTGCCCCCCCCCCGACACACACACCCACACCCACACAACCACACACACACACACACTTCCCAACACCGAAGGAGTAGGGTGACACCTCGATCTTGATACTAATCTATCGATTGGCTTCTCTCTCAAACACACACACACACACACGCACACACTACCCGACACCGGAGGAGTAGGGCGGCACCTCGATCTTGATAGTAATCTATCTACTCCTCTTTAAAAAACACACACACACATACACACTCGCTTGTTGTGCCTCTGTGCCTACCGCGCACACTCTCGATACGTCTTTCTCTCCCTCCCCCTCCCCCCACCCCAACAATGACAGCAGAAGGGTGACTACTCGATCTGATCATAATCTGTCAATTAGTTTCTCTCTCGAACATTGTGTCTTTGTGCCTCGCTCAGTAGCCCCCTCAATATGTAGACTTCTCGTGCGTGCACAGCTGTAGTGACGATGACGCTGAACCCAGTGTGCCTCGTTTTTACCGGCCTCATGCGATAGTTTTCATCATGTTTTCTGTTAATTAACAAGGCAACCTTTTCTTTGTTACTACTAGTGAATTTGAAATCATTCGGGGTAGACATAAAATATATCACTTCAACCCAATTATCACAGTAAATTTTAAAAGAAACTAGCTAGATGCCCGTGCGTTGCACGGAACATCAAGATGCATTTGTATGAGTAGTTTATCTTGTGAGAGAAAAGGATGAACGAGGGAAGGCCGTATTTGCGAACGTGGAGAGGGGTGTGGGTATGTTTTTGCAAAATTGCCATAGTTTTCTTCCTATCCGTTAGATATAAATCCGAC
Source organism: Triticum urartu (assembly GCF_003073215.2). Classification (NCBI taxonomy): domain Eukaryota; kingdom Viridiplantae; phylum Streptophyta; class Magnoliopsida; order Poales; family Poaceae; genus Triticum; species Triticum urartu. The sequence continues at coordinate 176,377,198 of NC_053022.1, read as the reverse complement.
GGCCTATATTGCAGGATGGCATGCACACCATCATCACCAACTCTGTTTTCTACTCCCTCTATTCCTAAATATTTGTCTTTTTCGAGATTTCAACAAGTGACTACATATGGAGCAAAATGAGTGAATCTACACTCTAAAATATGTCTACATACACATCCGTATGTGGTAGTCCATTTGAAATCTGAAAAAGACAAATATTTAGGAACGGATGGAGTATAAGAGTAGACATGGAGATATATCTCCAGCATGGTCTACAACAAAAATGTGCTGGACTGGTTAGCGACGGATGCTCGCAACGCCATGACATGAATTCGAATTCTGTCTTTAACTTTAGATTTTTATATTATATATTACTTATTTAATATATACTTCTTTCGCTACTGTACTGACAGTGGAACCCACAGAGTACTTAGAATACAAGATTAAGGATGGACTTGTTTCTTTTTAACTTTCTGTACGAAGCTGTAGCCACCCTGCAAGTCATGTGTACACTGTACATGCAATTAATTTTTTATAGAGGGATAATCATACACACAATTAACTCAAATGGATTGGATGTCACTCTATTATTTCCAGCATAAGAGCATCTCCAACGGCAGCCGGCAAATTTCCTCCCGCTTCCTTCCGCAGAGGACGACATCAAATGCCAGCGGCATACATTTTCACAACTCTAACCAACCAGATGAAATTCATGCAAACACGGGCTGATTTCATATAAGCATGAAGGATTTTGTATAAAAAAGCCGGATCTTCATATAAACATGATGGATTTCATTACATTTACATGAACTAAGCGGTGCCAATCCGGCTCTCTTGGTATAATTAATACTCCCTCCGTCCGGAAATACTTGTCCTAGAAATGGATGTATCTAGACTTATTTTAGTTATAGATACATACAATTTATCCATTCTTAGAACAAAAATTTCCCGCCAGCTAGAGAGGGAGTACATAATCTAAATGGCTGCCTGCGTATCACTTTGTCTTCCTCATGTCCGGCAGACACTTTGTGGGGTCGACGAAGGTCCTCGGAAGTGATGAAGAAGCAAAGAAACCACCTGAATGCGCAATCATCGCCTCGGCGGTGGCCTTCATGGGACCCAAGTGGCGGCGGCCTCCCGTGTTCTACTTCTCCTCGATGATGGCGGTGGACATGGAGAAGCCGGCCACCGACTCGTCGCTCTCCACGCACCCGGCTTCTGTCTCTGCCTGCATGGCGCTACCGCAGGCACGGGAGGCGCGCCCACAGACACGGGAGGCGCAGCACCGCAGACATCGGTGGCACGGTACAACGCGGCAGCGACGACGCCCGTACCAGTGTGCTCGTCGTCGTGCCGGCGTGGAGCAGCTCGCCACTCCTCATCGAGCTGAACTGGAGCGGCGAGTTGCTGAACCACACGCCTGCTTGGGGCGGCAACTGGCTCCGTCGAGCCAAGCGAGGTTGGTGAAGCACTGAGCGGCCTCGCCCGTATCCGGAGGGATCGGCGGGCCACCCAGCCGGGTAATATGCCGGAGAACGGCTCCTCGGAAGCCATCAGAAGAGTGGAGAAAATGGTGAAGGACGAGATGGGAGAGCGGCGGAGGGGTGCGATTCTTGCCCGCTGTCTGTCTGGCCTCGTGTAAATAGAGGGCGGACGGTAGGAGCTTGGCCAGCGTCTGGCCTTGTTTAAACTGAGGGCGGACGAGAGGAGCTCGGCCGGTGTTGCGTTTAATTCCGGCCCGCTCATGAACAGACGTGTGGCCAGAGTAGGTTTCTCGGTTTGCATGCGGGTTTAACGGAGGGGTTTGATGGAGGCGAGGAGGCGTGTTCAGCCGGGCGTGCAGCGGGCGGTGCAGTAATATTCAATTTGACAGCGGGTGGCGCAGTTCCTGATATGGCTTTAATGCAGATGAGGGAGGGAGTAGCGGTTCCCGAAATGTTGAACAGCCAATGCATCCTCCTTCAATTAATGCATGAGGGAAGTAATGGGAGGAGGACTGGGAAAATAGGCTGCACAATGTGAATGCAACACAGTTTGCCCTCATATAAAGGCGCTCCTCCATTCCAATGCATCTACCACATCGTACGCACCTAAGCATTTGCCTAAGCACCTATAGTAAGCACAAAATAGCTCACTCCAGACCCATGGTGGCGATGCGCGCGAGTGGCCGGCGGCTGTGCCAGATGGTCCACGACGTCGGCCTGCGGCATGGCACCGAGGATCGTCTCCAGACGTTGTTGGAGACCGGCTGGTGGATGGCCGCCGTCGACGCCAACTACGACTCTTAGTTGGACCAGATGATCGTTGCCACCACCAACAAGTTCACCATCCTCAAGAAGCTCACGGACAACACCGCCGTACTCCTCCAGCCCACGCGCCCGGGCTCCTCATTGCCTGCCACCCTAATCGGCCTGCATGGCCGGAACCTCTTTCAAGCACTGGTGGCCCTGTGACTGCCCACCGACGCCATGAAGAATGTACACCTGGAGGTCGCGCTCGCCGCGAGGCGCCTCGCCCAACAAGAATTCGTCAACCTACACATCCACGTGTACGAGCAAATTGTGTACATAGGTATCTACAAGGCCAGTGAGGATGCTATGACGTTGGCCTTCCTCTACCAACTGGAAGCCATGGATGCCTTTGTTGAGAAGCACCTCGACCTCGCCGCAAAAGCCGCCGCACCTTAGCCACCGGTCGGTGGCCCGGCGGTGAGGAGGAGGAGGTCGTATGTTGATGGATGCATCTTTCTTCTTGCCTTCCGTAACCACCACTGCGATCGCATCATCATCGTGGCCTTAATTCTTATTGTGCTGTTGCATTCTCGTTCTAGTCAATACCGACATGTGCGATCCCTTTGCTTAATTATATGCATCACTATAACTAGTACTCCATCCATCAATTATAAGTTGTGCTTACCTTTTCCATCAACTTCGTGCAATGCGCGGGCATCTTGCTAGAAACACTAGAACATGTCGGACCGCGTGTGACCAAACCGATGATGCGCCAACCTAGCTACTATGTACCCTACTTATCTGGCGGAAATAGCCCCGCCCTAGCGTTCCCAATCATTATTTCTATTTGTCGATCGTGCCAAGGAGCAGAACCAAAATGTTACAATTATACATGTTTCTCTACTCCTACTCCTATAAAAGACTCAGTTGGTGATGGTGGTGTGTCTGCCATCTGTCGTTTCTGACCATTAGATCTGCATCTAACGACTGTGAGGTAAGTTGTGGCATTTTTGCAACAATATCCCACTTCTCTGCTCCAATTTGTAGAAAACCCCTTATTATCTTGAAATCAACCACATCCCTCCCTCACCTCATCAAAACAGCCCGAGAAATATATTTTGAGTGAAAAGTACTCCCTCCGTTCCTAAATATTTGTCTTTCTAGAGATTTCAATAAGTGACTACATACGGAGCAAAATGAGTGAATCTACACTTCAAAATATGTCTATATAATCTGTATGTGATAGTCCATTTGAAATCTCTAAAAAGACAAATATTTAGGAACGGATGGAGTAATATCTTAGGAGTATATCAAAACAAGAGTGATGTCTTTCAAGTTTGTGAACAAGTACTACTATTCAACTACTTTGGATCCTCGCAACACATGGGCACATTGCTAGTAAAAGGAAAAGGCCTGTCGCGTTCGCGTCGCACTCCCCCCACACATGCCCGGGAATCGGGAGTACTCCACGGCCCGTCCGGCACGACACATAGCTTAGGGAAGGCGTGTTGCCTAGCAATTTCACTTTCATGTGGGACCGCCGTTGAGCAAACCGACTATTGGCAAACCGCACCCCGCCCGCCGCCGGGTTGGAAAACAGAAACGAGGGGAAGATCTAGCTGTAGCATGGAAGCCAAGAAATTTGGTGTCAGATGGGGCTAGTTGATAGAGTAGGAGCATTCCGTACTACTCTACTCCTACTAGTACCAAGTTTGTAGTACTATACAACTAGTAGGTACGTGCACGGCACAGCATCGTAGGAACAAAAAATGGGAAGATCTTGTTTTGGGTGATTTATCTTTTTTCAGTCAACGTAGTATGAATAATATGATGTGGGGGGCACCCATGAAGCTTATGTGGCTTGGTTGCATGGCTACGAAAGGTTAGATAAAAAATAAATAGATAATGTGTTTAGAGTGCACTCCACTAAACAGATATACTTTGGATCCATTGCAACGGGCCGGCACATCTATATCTATACCCCCTATATAGTGTGTGAATAACTTTGAAAGTTGGTCGTTGGATGAAGCTAATCCGACGGTACAAAGATGGCAAATCCGAGCACTACTAGCCATTGGATATCATCTACATTCCACCAGATTCTGCCACATGTAGAATCTAGAAGACTCCATGGTTGAACTTCATTCATGACTAACTTTGCCACAACTAAGCTTAGGCAAAGTGTGCCTGCCACAAAAAATGTGGCTAACAAAATGGCCACCACAAGTGTGGCAAGATTTGGCAAGAAGTTGAGTCTATGACATGTGGAGGAAAGGCAGGGTGGGTCCCACTAGTCAGTGAAGGAAAGGCAGGGTAAGGCAGTGATAGCCACGTCAGAGGATCCATGTCCACGTTGGGGGACGTCGTGCTTACAGGTAGGGTTGGAGCGGCGTCGTGGGAATCGCGTGTGGGTGTGGCAGTGGTAGAAACAAGAAACGTGATGGTCGCCGTGGTTCAACTTCCATGGACAAGCTGTCATGTCTGTTGACACATGTATATCAAAACTAGAGTGTTTATATTTCAAGCACGTGAACAAGTATTATTCTACTACTCTGGATCCATTGCAACGCATGGGCTAGCACATTTGTAGTAGTAGTGTCTATCTCTATCTCTAGAGGCCTTCCCTCGTTCATCCTTTTCTCTCACAAGATAAACTACTCATACAAATGCATCTTGATGTTCCGTGGCGACAAACCAGGGACTTGTTTTGTATGGGACACATCCTACGATATACTCCCTCTCTCCTAGTTTATTTGTTTTGAATCTTTTCATTTTATAAGTTTCAAATTCAAATTTAGAGGGGCAGTGGGGCCGAGAGGGGTGAGCCACAGGTCGAGGGATGTGTGGTGTCATGGGTTCGTGCGGCATCGTGGGAATCGCGTGTGGCTGTGGTAGAAAATTGATGCTCGCCGCATTTAAGGTGGCCCACATGTCATGCACACAAAGGCAGAGGGGCGGTGCGGCCGAGAGGGGTGAGGCGCGCGTCGGGGGACGTGGTGCCGTGGTTTGGAGCGGCGTCGTGGGAATCGCGAGTGGCAGTGGATGAAACATGATGGTCGCTGTAGTTGAACTTCCACGGACAAGCTGTCATGTCTATGGACACATGCATTGCATACCGATCACTGGAAGGAGTAGTAGAGAAAACTAGGCGGATAAATAGTTCCTTATAGTCAAGCGGACCCATGCTACTACTTGTTCCAAAGACATGCACACCATCGAAATAGTCCATCTATATCAATATACATAGAGAGGGATATTTTTTACAAGAGAGGAAATAGTTCATCCATCCATAATGCCCTGCTGCTAGTGCAACATCTTCTTCTTGTTGTTGTTCTCATTTTATGTGGGAGACGGCTTCGCAACAAGCTCTCTGGACCTTGCAGCTATCTCGAAATTCACACAGGCATCGAGGGCAGCATATTTTATCCGCTCGTACGTCAAGGGATAATTATCCCATCCAGACGACCTTAATGCCAGTGTCTCGTCACCCTTCTAAAGATTTGTTCCAAGCACAAAATTTGCTACGTCGAATAGGGATGGTGTCGGTTTATCACAATCTTCTACAGGAATTTTTATTCTGGTTTGTAGGTCAGCGATGCTTTTCAAATCAAGGTTGTACGGCTCCAACTTCTATTTGTCCCCTATGATGGCTGCCGCACAGAAGTATATGTCCTCCCGAGACAAGAAATCGTGAAGCTCACCTGGTATGGAGGGCGCGTGTATGATGTGGTACACCAAAACATCATCTTCGAGGCACAGCTGAAGGACAGCAGCGCATTCGATCTTCCCAGTGGCACGCTCCGTGTACTCTACATCGAGACCGATGAGATTCATCTCCACCTTTTGGAGGGAGTTGGATACATTGTTGATCCACTTCCGAACAACCCTTGGGTGGTCGTCGACTGTGGCAACTATACTCAACGAGCCTTCGACGAGGACATGTTGGACACTAAAAACCTGCATCTCGATCTCTTTCGCCATTTGGAACCGCTGGACCGGAGGGCTATGGTTTGGAGAATTAGGATTAGATGGCTAGTCTAACTGAAGAAGATGATTATTTATAGGGGCTTCAGAATTACCCCAGGAGGATGTGAAGAGGTTAAAACAATGTGAATGCAGTGTGGTTTGGATGCAAATGAAGATCAAGGAGTAGTGAAAAAGCCGAGGAAAATCGGTTCCCGATGGAGAAGTAAATGGGAGAAGTTATGCGCATGCATGAGGAGAGTTGCGGTGGTTTAACTGCTGCATGCAATGGATTGGACGGGCTCTTCGGTTGCCTTTTCTCTCTCCCATGCGCATAGAATGGCCCACTTGTATGCTGCAGTTTATTGGCTGGAGTCTGGCTACAGCTGCTCATGCATACGCTAATTAATGATGTGAATGCGCGGCATGGAGGAAATGGGAGCATGCAAAAGGGTATATACGCAGACTAATTAGAGAAATACTGAAAAAAGTTATGCGCAGACAAAAGAGGACCGAAGGGAGTACTACTCATGTTCCTACTACGGTTAAGGAATATGCGATTATCCTCAAAAAAGAAAAGTCCTTCGCGCTTCCGCATGCACGAGAATTTGGTTCTGCTCGCAATATGGATGATAGCTGGAGGATGAAGTGAACCCAGAGGCATGCTAGCACGGGAGTGTACTCATGTTCCTACTACTCCTACTAGTAGTAGTAGTACAACTATGGTACACTTGATGGTCAAAATACTATTATTCATCTGGTCCTCACAGTGAAGTGATAAGACCCTGTGCCCGAGGTGACACCAGTCCAGGCGGTGTGTCTGGGTTACCAAAGTCAGCCTCTACTTGTGCACTGTGCAGTCATTGTCACCGCCGTTGTATAGCATGCCTCGCCTCGTCTCCCTCTCCCCTAGCACAACTCCATCTCCATCTCCGTCTCGCCAGAGATCCTGAGGTCACTCTTCATTATCTCACTGTACCCCCGCATACCCTCGCCTCGCTCGCCTCCCCCAGTACCACTATTCCCTCGCTAGCCGCTCCAGCACCGACAACCTTCTCCCCCGTAAATCAAGCCCCCCAAAACCCCACCTTCCAAACTCCACCATGGGCGAACGTGAACCGCGCAGGATGTGGCACCCCGGCTCAAAGAAACCGAAACGACCCATATTCCAGCCCAGAGATCGAGGAGAAGTCTCTGGAATACGGCACTGCTTGACATGGAACAAATCAACTCTTATTAGAAGAATAATAATACAAGGGTCTGATGTTACAAAGAAGCACATCAGCACGGCGACACTACGCCTGCGATACTACACTTGCTCTATGTTAGCAGCAGAATACTTCTAGCAGTGGAACAACGACGAAGGTGGTGAACTCCACTCCGTAGGGACTCTGGCTGGAACACGATCTAGCTCGCATGCACGACAACCTTGACAAGCAATCAAGCAATCATGTCATCACCTGCAATCTAGCATGACACGCCAGGTCAGTACATTGAATGTACTTGCAAGCTCACAACAATCATAAACATTAAGGCAAGACAATAACATGGCATTAACAGGTTAAATAATTAACAACTACCATGATGAAACAAATACTAAGCATGGTATGAAACTGATACAATACTGATAAATCACCATCTCAGATCTCCATAACCATATTTCTCTTGGCTACCCGGCCAATTAGTATACCATCTCAATCACCTCGTGATCAAAACCAAACGATGATCATTCACGGATCACAAACGGACCAACCTCGTGGTCTTGGATCGGGTTACCTTGTAACCAAACGATGATCTTTCCGGCGATCACTACCATGACCAATACTTGGTCTCCAACATCATCTTCAACATCCTGCCAATTTGTACTGCTCAAAATATCAACATATAAATCACCTATAAGTCAATCCGTCATGTGAGTGTTGATCGAATGGTGTGACCTAGTACGAACCCATGCCCATGACTGAGGACGCAGCTATCGATAGTTTGAACAAACACACTCTGCAGAGGTAGCGCACTTTACCCACACCACGGAACCCATGGCCTCGCACTCCCATTCAGGTGGACCAACGGCATTCCGACAAAACCAATCTACTTCCATGACAGTCTCCCGACCACTCCGACCAACACCCCCTTTTGGGTTCAGTCCTGGGTGGCCCCGTGCCTATCAAAGGCACCAACGGCCATCGTCGTGGCAAACAAAACGGTCCCAAACGGGGACAAAAGCGCGCAAAATCCAACTACGGGCACACAAGGCTTATGTCCGCCTACCTGATCAGGGTAGCGCACACCCATAACCTTCCCTCGTTGGAGGCACTGGCGAGAGACACGTCAATAGCATCGCATTAGGGCCTTCCCATAAAGGCAAATGTGGTTGGACTGGAGAAAGCCCGATTCGATGGCATCTAACCAACTTAATGACATAATTTATCACCAAAAATATAACTGTGATAACCGATACTCCGTTATCAACTATAAAACTATAATCCAAGTCATAGCAATATCCAACAAATAATCCAAAGCTTAATATCGTCATAACAAAATTCTCCGAGGACAGTATAACACTACTATCATGATGAATCCAAGAACGATAATACTACTACTCAAATATCAAGAACTAACTATTCAGCTATGATCCACATGCAATCATCATCTCCATCATCATACTCCAAAACATAATATCAACTAGCCTCATGATGAAACTAACACTAGCCACTAATAATCCAAAGGCAACATGATATCCAAAGTAATACTCCAAAATAATACCAGATACCATCATGAAAATAATCATAATAGCCACTAAGAATCCAAAGGCACATGTCATCCACATAATCATCAAAACATAAGTCCTAGAACTCCAAGCAATATCATGGCAATATCAAGATCAAAACAATACTCCAAGAAATGCCATGAACAAATCATACATAGCTAAAGCAGTATTTAATCAAGTTCAAATAAATAAACCATGTCACTGCATTGCAATCATGCAAATGGAGGGTGTGGCTTGCCTGGGGTGGAAGAAATCACCGGGAAGAAGTGCGAGAATCTCGCGGAAAGAATTGCCCGAAAACGTTCTCTCTCGGAGCGGGCTGATTTAGTGCAAGGGCAAAATGGTCATTTTCAGAATGTTAAAACATGGTGAAAATGGTTCAATCAGAACGGGCTCGACGAAACGAAGAAGTGGGATTTGGATTCACCTGATTTGGAGCTACGGACAAAAAGTTGTGATAGTTTTTCTGCTAGGGACCTCTTTGTAAATAAAAACTTCACAATCTGGGCCTGGACAGAAAAACAGAAGCGCAATCCGCGAAATACGATTTCACAGAACTGAAAACGTATTCGGGGCTGAAGAAGAATGGAAACACGCTTTTAGAAACAGAAAACGTATTCTCGTTAATACGTCTCCACTTACCTGACTTGGCGGGGCGGGGTCAACGTCCAGAGGCTGACCTGTGGGGTCCACGGGACCCATGCGAGGTCAACACCCTCCTCCTGACCTCTCCTTCTTCTCTCCCGACGCGTCCGCAGAGCAGAGGGAGGTCGCCGGTGCTGGGGCTCATCCGGCCGGCTCCGGCCATCCCATGCCTCGCTCAACCTATGGGCGAGCTCAGCAGGAGTAGCCGCACCCGTCTGCGGAGAGCACGGGCTCCGAGGAGGACCGAGGCGAGAGGGAGCGAGGACATGGCGGACGGTGGCAACGAGCACCGATGGGGCTCGTGGCCAACAGCCACCAGAGGAGGAGGAGAAGCGTTGGGGCGGCTCCAGGGGACTTGGGGAGGCTACTGGTGGTGGTGGAAAAGAGAATGGGGCTCGGCCTTGCTCGGATTTATGAGGGCAGGGGCGGCGGCCATGGTGGCCAACAGAGGCAAAGAGGGCTTCTAGAGCTCGTTTGAGAGGCTGGGGCGGGGTCTAGGAGGAGGGTGAGGTCATGGATGAGGAGAGACGCGGTCCGGGGCTGCTTAAATAGGCGCGGGGCGAGGTGCCGAGCCGGTTGCCGCCGCTCGAGCTCGGCCAAACCTCTGGCGACGCTCATCGATCACGGGGAGGCGCAGGAACGCGAGGAGGGGGTGCGGACGAGCTACAGAGGTGCACAGGGCAGGATGGGCCGAGGGCGCAGAGGAGAAAGAAACCAAACGCCTTGAATGCTCGGTCGGCCACAGCACGTCAATGGGCGCGCGGCGATGAGAGCTGACGGAGGGCTTACGGAGGGGGAGATGGCTCCAGGAGGACGGCGACGACGCGGGGAACACGGTAGACAGGCCCGTGCTCGCTGAGACGCCGAGCAAAGGAGGGGCCCGAGCAATAAGACGTTCTGGACGTGGCCAGGGCATGCCAAAATGGTGTACTGGTGCACACAGTGCCACAAGCCATGCTGAGCGATGTCTGGGGCTTAGTCCTTCCTGGGGAGGTTGCAACTGCGGTGTAGCTTGGTTAAAAATGCTTTGGTTAAATGGTAAGTTACCTCTGAAGTTTACTGCAGTAAACTTGAACATGTACTGTTGACCTGCAGTAACTTGGTTGGGTCCAATGGAGTTGTCTGCGATGATTAAATAAGGAAGGACTATGATCCTGGAGGTGTTGGGGCATAATGGAGCACAAACTAATATAGTTGCTTTGTAACTCACATTATAGGTCCAGAATCAAAATCATGATGGTTCACTCACATAAAGTAACCACCTGAGATGAAATTTGGCAAGGCTTAGTGCTTTGGCCAGATAAAGGTGCTGTAAAAATTTCATACCAATTGGATTTACCAAAATGGTACTTCCTTCACAGCTATTCCCTCTGTCGAAGAACTTGCAAAAATTCTAGAGAAATATTGGCTTTAAGAATTGATCCCAAAATTGGTGGAGAGATGTTTTATGGGTAGTAGAATGCTCTGGTACATTTTCAGGCAAAATGAAGTAATATAAAATATACTTGCTTCACAACCTGAAAATATTGACAGAATCAAAGATTTGATCATGTGCTCACATAGATCAAGGGATGGAGCTGCCATTTGGAGGAGTGTTCTAATATTAGCACATGAAGAAGTGTACAAAATTTCAACTCATTTGGATAACCCTAAATAGTACTTCCTTCACAATGCCTTCTATCTGACAGAAAGTTTGAAAATATTCTGAGGAAGATTGGCTAGGCAAATAAAGTTGAATTTTTACATGGGGCAATTATTTGGACATAAAATAATTTCCAAAAGATTTAGGAGCAATCAGGAAAGTATAGGTGGCACTTCCTTCACAAAATGCCCCTCTGGACAGAAATGAAGAATAATTAGTGGGGAATTATTCTTGGGCTAGGACAGGAAAGTTTGGGCACATTTGAGCAACATATGACCCAAAGGAATTATGATAATTATTTGGGAATTTTTGGATGGACACAAATATAGGTTGATTCACAACCTAGGGCAGACAGGGTTATTCCTTTAATAGGAAAAGGAATATTCCTGAGAAAAAGAAATTAGGGTGTAGCGACCAGACCTCAAACGGTCTGATCTCTGTGCTCAGGTGTCATCCCTGGATCAGTAATGCTGACACCACACAGTACTCGGAGGATTTATAACAGAGTAGCAATCACACACTTATTACATCGAGTGTCTTAATAGAGAACTTATTACAAAAAATATGGCTTAAGGCCATCTAATAATGATAACAGCGGAAGGCTTGGAAGAGAAGTGAGTCCATCAACTCCAACAGCATCACTGAGTATAGAACCACGACATAAAAACTCCTTAATCGTCGTCTGAAAAGTCTGCAACATTAACGTTGCAGCCCGAAACGGGTCAGCACATGGAATATGCCGGCAAAGTAACACATAGAGAGTAATGGAATGAAACTGCTATACTATATGCATATTTGGCTGGTGGAAAGCTCTATGGTTACAGTTTTGTGTAAAGCCAATTTTTCCCTACTACAAAGGAATAAATTTTATTTAACTATCATGGTAGTTGTTAAACATTGAGAATGGTTGACAGCATTCTCAATCCCAATTAAGCATCATCATTAAACAAACCCAACAAAATTAATTTAGAGTAACATGTTGAGATTCACATGATAATCCAAGTACTAGATACTCAAGTTGTCTATAACCGGGGACACGGCTAACCATGATTAGTTTATACACTCTGCAGAGGTTTGCGCACTTCTCCCCACAAGACTCGATCGCCTCCGTTTGGTTTCTCGCACTACATGGTGTTTGAGAAGACGGATGACCGAGACATAGTCTTTCAGAAGCGCTAGCACCTTACGATGGATAGACCGTTACACCTACTTTCCCCTACATCTGCTAGTCTACCCTGTAAGAGTTTGCATGACTTAATCAACTATGCTAGAGCCCATAATAGCCTGTGGCTGCACACGGAAGTTTCTAGTATGAAAAATCTCATGATCCCTTTGGGCCTAGGTGGCGGTCCATAAAGAAAAACAGGCAATCCTGGAATACCCAGGTACCTCAATCCACCCAGATATGTGTTTAAGTTGCCACCTTAGATAAACCATTAATTAACAAACTCACATCTGTCATGGATATCACTCACCCAATCCACGTCTACTAGCATAGCATGGCATAATAGGCAAACGTAGAAGTAACTCCCAATGGTTTGATAATATAACAGGTAATAGGTGCTACCTCAACTACTTCCCATCCCACAATTTAATTAGATCCTAATCATGCAATGTTTGAGGATTGATCTAATGCAATAAAACTGGGTAGTAGGAGGTATGATCAAAGTGTTACTTGCCTTGCTGATGATCCGCGAAACCTAGAGATTCGAAGTAATAGGCGGCGCACTCCGGGTATTCTATCGCAGACAAACAAACAAGCATACAATAAGTATTCATATAATGCACAGGTAAAACTCAAATAAGAGATCTAACCAGAAGGTTCAACTTAAGAACTCCGATTGGCAAAAAGAATCAAATCAAACGAAGCAACGAAAGTCAAACGGCAAAAGAAACAGGATTCGTTTACTATTCTGGATCTAGGGCAATTTTTACAGTGGCAAAAACTTGTTTAAGTTGGTTAAACGGTTAGAGGGTTTCGAGACGAAACTCCAGGTGCTTGAATCGCCTGATTCCGATAACCGAGCGAAAAGTTATACTAAAACGAAAATCGGATCAGGAATCGCGATCAGAAAAATCGCGGATTTAATTCGAGAAAAGAAAAACGACGAATGTTCGCTAGAACGAATGAACGGACGAACACTCACTAAATAAACAAATCGGAAAAACCGATCTATTTTAAAAAACCGAAACAAAACAAATAAAATAAAACCGCGACTTTTTTTTTCTTTTTTTTACCTCGGGCGGCGGGTCCGGCGACGGCGGCGGCGGCTAGGGTTTCGGGCACGGTGGGCTGGGGCGGCTCGGGGCGGCGCTATTTAAAGGTTGCCCCCGGGCGGAATCCCACTCGGGTACGGCCCGAAGTCGGTTCATGTTTTTTTAAATTATTCCACGCAGAAAAACAAATAAAAGAAATACTAAACGGACTCCAAAAATCCCGAAATAAATTTTCCCAGGCTTCTAAAATCAAGATGCACAAGGTGAACATTTATTTGGGGCCTAAATGCAATTTTGAAAAACGCACATTTTTCCTAAATTCAAATAAAATACCGAAAAACTCCGAAATATAATCTTATTTGATTTTATTATTAAATCCTCAATATTTCTTTATTTTGGGAAAGTCATTTTATTCCCTCTCTCATATTTTTGTAATAGAAATAATTGATGATAAAATAATTAAAATCAAATGATCCTATTCTCAAAATTCGAGAAAACTCAAATATGAAAATAACGAAATCCCCAACTCTCTCCGTGGGTCCTTGAGTTGCGTGGAATTTCTACGATCAAACCAAAAGCAAATAAAATATGATATGCATTGATGATCTAATGTATAACATTCCAAATTGAAAATTTGGGATGTTACAAACCTACCCCCCTTAAGATGAATCTCGCCCTCGAGATTCGGGTTGGCTAGAAAATAGGTGAGGGTGGTCCTTGAGCAAATCTTCCTCTCGCTCCCAGGTGGCTTCATCCTCTGTGTGGTAGCTCCACTGAACCTTGCAAAACTTGATAACCTTGCTGCGGATGACTCGACTGGCATACTCTAGAATCTTAACTGGTTTCTCCTCATAGGTCAAATCACTGTCCAACCGAATTGCTTCCGATGGCACTGTGTCTCTCAAGGGTATGTCAGCCATCTCTGCGTGACACTTCTTCAACTGAGAAACGTGGAACACATCTTGAACTCCTGACAATCCTTCAGGCAATTCCAACTTGTAGGCCACTTCTCCCATACGTTCCACTACTCGGCATGGTCCTACAAATCGTGGCGCTAACTTTCCTTTAACACCAAAGCGCTTTGTTCCCCGAAGTGGGGATACTCGAAGATAAACTCGGTCTCTGACTTCGTAAATTGTCTCCTTGCACTTAGAATCTGCATAACTCTTTTGCCTGGATTGAGCTACCTTGAGCCTATCGCGAATCAATTTCACTTTCTGTTCAGACTCCTTTATCAGATCCGGTCCAAACAATTGGCGATCTCCAACTTCATCCCATGACAACGGTGTTCGGCACCTTCTTCCGTACAAGGCTTCAAAAGGGGCCATCTTTAAACTGGATTGATAACTGTTGTTGTAAGAGAATTCTGCATATGGCAAATTGTCGCCCCAACTAGATCCATAATCTAGTGCACAAGCTCTTAGCATGTCCTCCAAAATCTGATTGACTCTCTCGGTCTGTCCATCTGTCTGTGGATGAAAAGTTGTGTTGAACTCTAGCCTGGTACCCAAAGTTTTGTGCAACTGATTCCAGAACTTTGAGGTAAACTGGGTTCCTCTATCCGATACAATGCTCCTTGGAACTCCATGTAAGCATACAATCCTGGTCATGTATATCTTGGCCAACTTCGCACTGGTATAAGTGGTCTTTACCGGGATGAAATGAGCTACTTTCGTCAACCGATCAACTACAACCCAAATCGAGTCATAGCCTGAACGATTCCTGGGTAATCCCGTGATAAAATCCATGCCTAACTTATCCCACTTCCATTCGGGTATCGGCAATGGCTGTAGCAATCCTGCTGGCTTCTGATGCTCTGCCTTTACTCTCTGACATA
Source organism: Triticum urartu (assembly GCF_003073215.2). Lineage (NCBI taxonomy): Eukaryota > Viridiplantae > Streptophyta > Magnoliopsida > Poales > Poaceae > Triticum > Triticum urartu. Next base: position 176,361,917 of record NC_053022.1, on the reverse strand, counting down.
CATCATAAACTGCTACATACTCCGCAATATCTTTCTTCATTCCGGTCCACCAGAAAATATCCTTCAAATCCAAATACATCTTGGTATTTCCTGGGTGAATCGAATATGATGAATCGTGTGCCTCTTGCAGAATCAACTTCCTGATCTCAGGGTCATTGGGCACATAAACACGGTCTTCAAACCATAGGGTGTCGTGCTCATCCTCACGAAATCCTTTAGCCTTTCCTTCGCTTATTTTCTCCTTTATAGAGGCAATCTCCTTGTCAGTCTTCTGAGCTTCTCTGATTCTATCCATCAAAGTTGACTGAATCTCCAATGCTGCTACTTAGCCTCTCGGAACTATTTCCAAACATAGTTCACGAAGATTTTCGGCTAACTCCCTTGGTATTTCTCCCGTCATTAGTGTATTGACATGGCTCTTACGGCTCAATGCGTCAGCTACTACATTAGCCTTTCCGGGATGATAATGCAATCTCATATCATAATCCTTGATGAGCTCTAACCATCTCCTTTGTCTGAGGTTTAACTCCTTCTGCGTGAAAATGTATTTCAAACTCTTGTGATCCGTGTACACCTCGCAATGGTTTCCAATCAGAAAATGTCTCCAAGTCTTTAGTGCATGCACTACGGCTGCTAACTCCAAATCATGCGTAGCATAATTCAACTCATGGGGCTTAAGCTGTCTTGAGGCATATGAAACAACTCTCCCTTCCTGCATAAGCACTGCTCCAAGTCCTCAACGTGAAGCGTCGCAATACACCTCATAATCCTTGGTCTGGTCTGGCAAAATCAATACTGGTGAAGTAACCAAGCGTTTCTTCAACTCCTGGAAACTAGCCTCACACTCCTCCGTCCATTTGAACTTGGTATCCTTCTTTAATAACTCCGTCATAGGTTTTGCAATCTTGGAGAAATTCTCAATGAATCTCCAGTAGTATCCTATGAGTCCAAGAAAACTCCGGATCTCTCCAACCGTTGTTGGGGCTTCCCAATTTGTCACGGTATCAACCTTAGTGGGATCTACTGCTATACCTTCTTCGGATATAACGTGTCCGAGGAATCCTACTTCCTTCAACCAAAACTCACATTTGCTGAACTTGGCATACAACTGATGTTCTCTGAGCTTCTTAAGTACCAATCGCAAATGTTCCTTATGCTCCTCTTCATTCTTCGAGTAAACCAAAATATTGTCAATGAACACCACGACGAACTTATCCAAAAACTCCATAAACACTTTGTTCATCATGTTCATAAAATAGGCAGGTGCGTTAATCAGACCAAATGACATAACGGTATACTCGTACAGCCCATACCTGGTGGTAAAAGTAGTCTTAGGTATATCCTGTTCCCGAATCTTCAACTGGTGGTATCCTGATCGCAGATCGATCTTGGAAAATACCTTAGCTCCTTGCAATCGATCAAACAGATCATTGATCATTGGTAGTGGGTAATTGTTTTTGATCGTTACTTCATTCAATCCACGATAATCAACAACCATCCTTAACGATCCATCCTTTTTCTCCACTAGAAGTACTGGTGATCCCCAAGGCGACGAACTTGGGCGAATGTAACCTTTATCCAGTAACTCCTTAATCTACTTCTTAATCTCCACCAAATCCTTTGCAGGCATCCTGTATGGTCTCTTTGATATTGGCCCTGTGCCTGGCAATAGCTCAATCAAAAACTCAATATCTCTATCCGGTGGCATGCCTGGCAACTCTTATGGAAATACTTCAGGGAAATCCCTTACCACTGGTACTTCCTCCTGCACAACTCCTGTTAAACAATTTACTTGAGTCCCTTTTGGCACATGTCGGGATACATACTTGATCCTTCTCCCTTCTGGGGTAGTAAGCAAAAATTTCTTACTGGCGCAATCGATGTTTCCTCCATACATCGACAGCCAATCCATACCCAGAATTACATCCAAACCTTGTGATTCCAAAATGATTAAATCCGAGGGAAATACATGCCTACCTATACTCAATGGCACTTGAAAACATCCTTGACTGGCCATATACTCCGCTCCTGGTGAGCTTACTAGCATAGGTGTTCTAAGAACTTTAGTGGGCAGGTTATACTTATCCACAAATCCCCTTGATATGTATGAATGCGATGCACCGGTATCAAAAAGAACGAGTGCAGTAAATGACTTAACCAAAAACTTACCGATTACTGCATCCGGCTGCTCTTCAACCTTCTCCACGTTAACGTGGTTCACCTGTCCCCTGTTGAAAGGGTTCGGCTTCTTCCCAGAGCTTCCATTGCCATTCTGGCCTTCAGGACATTCATTGGCATAATGTCCGGTCTTCTGACACTTAAAGCAAGTGACTTGGCTCGGGTCTTTCTTGGCTGGGGTTGATGGGTTGGTACGGTTCTGGCCATTGCTTCCTCCATTCCCATTACCATTCTTGGTGCCATTGTGATTATGCGAGCCACCTCCTCCATGGGTATGCTGAAAATGTCCCCCCGGTCTAGGGGTAAAATGTGGCTTCTGCTGAGCTCCGGAATTGTACTTCCCTTGTCCATACTTCCTCTTGCGGTTCTCAATTTGCTGCTGCTTGCCTTCAATCATAAGAGCACGATCTACCAACTCCTGGTAGTTGTTGAAGGTTGCTATCATCAACTGCATGCTCAACTCATCATTTAGTCCTTCCAGAAACTTCTCCTGCTTAGCTGCATCGGTAGCAACGTCATCTGGGGCATAACATGCTAATTTACTAAAGTCCTCCACATACTGGCCAACTGTCCGTCCTCCTTGGCGCAAGTTGCGAAACTCACGCTTCTTCATAGCCATAGCTCCTGTTGAAACATGGGCAGTACGAAAAGCCTGCTGAAACTGGTCCCATGTGACAGTGTCGACAGGAAAAGTGGCTGTGAAATTCTCCCACCATGATGATGTGGGTCCTTCAAGCTGATGTGCGGCAAACTTCACCTTCTCCGCATCTGTGCATCCTGATGTGGTCAACTCTCTAGTTGTCTTGCAGAGCCAATCATCTGCTACTATTGGCTCGGTGCTACTGGAAAACACCGGCGGATTCAGCCTAAGAAAACGGGCTAAGTGATCAACAGGTGGTGGTGGTGGTGGGTTGTTGTTATTGTTCCCCTGATTCTGATTCTGGACTAGCAACTGCATCAATGTGTTCTGCTGCTGGATCAACTGGGTGAGCTCCGGTGGAAAGGTAAATTCGGGGTCACGTCTCGGAGGCATCTAAGGGTTTAGAAAAGATGAGAGTTTAGAATAGAGGGGGTCTAAAGAGAAAACACTACCCATATGCACATGAGGCAAAAGCAAACAATTCACTTCATTCATTCAAACAAGGGCATACAATCGATCTAACTATCACAAAAGTGCTCGGACTACTGTATTTACATGGTGGACTACTACTACTGATGAGGTGGTCTACTATAAATATTCTTCGGTTGCAGACTCCATGATATCTGCTCCGGCTTCGTCAACATAGTCATCATCGCTGTCATCTGGGTCCGAGTCGGTGTCGTCGATGATGATGTAGTCTTCCGGGCGAATCTCCTTGGGTTCTTCATCTTCATCTACTGGGGTAGGGCCTCCCATAAATACTCCGATCTTCTTGATCAGATCGTCATTCTTCTCCACCAATACTTCAATTTCTTCTTCATAATCTTCACGTGTAGCCTTGAGTTCTTCCTCTAGTTCCTTGATTCTTGTTCTTGCCTTCTTCAGATCTATCATGTCGGCGCACATCTGGTTCTCCTGTCGTCGAATGTGCTGGTTTAATTCCTGGATAAAAGCTGCAATTGATCTATCCTTCCTGGTGCTGATCATCTCCCAGTGCTCATCTCGGCGCCCACAAATCTGGTAGATAGTATCCTTGAGATCATTCCGGTAGACTTCTCCAATGCGTCCCATGGCAATGTGAGCTGCCATGCTCTTTCCTAGACTCCAAGTTGGCGCATCAAAAGAAAACTCTATGGGCTCAGTGACTGGCATTAATGTCCTTCCTGGAACTTGAACTTGAATCATCCAGCGCTCTTCTTTAGGTAAAGTGGCATTGTAGGTTCCGGTGAAGCTTGGTACTCCTATGTTCAGGTATCTAGTGACTTCCTTCAAGTAACGTCCAAAGGGTGTATCGTTATCCGGTTGCGTGAACTTGTTCCTTGCATCCACCATCCTAAAGAATAGAAAAGATGAGAGGTCAGAAGAGAAGAGAGTGAATAGTGATCTAGGTCTTTAGCTTAGTGGTCATGTCCTACAGTCAGCGTGTGCTCTGATACCATCTCTATAGCGACCAGACCTCAAACGGTCTGATCTCTGTGCTCAGGTGTCATCCCTGGATCAGTAATGCTGACACCACACAGTACTCGGAGGATTTATAACAGAGTAGCAATCACACACTTATTACATCGAGTGTCTCAATAGAGAACTTATTACAAAAAATATGGCTTAAGGCCATCTAATAATGATAACAGCGGAAGGCTTGGAAGAGAAGTGAGTCCATCAACTCCAACAGCATCACTGAGTATAGAACCACGACCTAAAAACTCCTTAATCGTCGTCTGAAAAGTCTGCAACATTAACGTTGCAGCCCGAAACGGGTCAGCAGATGGAATATGCTGGCAAAGTAACACATAGAGAGTAATGGAATGAAACTGCTATACTATATGCATATTTGGCTGGTGGAAAGCTCTATGGTTACAGTTTTGTGTAAAGCCAATTTTTCCCTACTACAAAGGAATAAATTTTATTTAACTATCATGGTAGTTGTTAAACATTGAGAATGGTTGACAGCATTCTCAATCCCAATTAAGCATCATCATTAAACAAACCCAACAAAATTAATTTAGAGTAACATGTTGAGATTCACATGATAATCCAAGTACTAGATACTCAAGTTGTCTATAACCGGGGACACGGCTAACCATGATTAGTTTATACACTCTGCAGAGGTTTGCGCACTTCTCCCCACAAGACTCGATCGCCTCCGTTTGGTTTCTCGCACTACATGGTGTTTGAGAAGACGGATGACCGAGACATAGTCTTTCAGAAGCGCTAGCACCTTACGATGGATAGACCGTTACACCTACTTTCCCCTACATCTGCTAGTCTACCCTGTAAGAGTTTGCATGACTTAATCAACTATGCTAGAGCCCATAATAGCCTGTGGCTGCACACGGAAGTTTCTAGTATGAAAAATCTCATGATCCCTTTGGGCCTGGGTGGCGGTCCATAAAGAAAAACAGGCAATCCTGGAATACCCAGGTACCTCAATCCACCCAGATGTGTGTTTAAGTTGCCACCTTAGATAAACCATTAATTAACAAACTCACATCTGTCATGGATATCACTCACCCAATCCACGTCTACAAGCATAGCATGTCATAATAGGCAAACGTAGAAGTAACTCCCAAAGGTTTGATAATATAACAGGTAATAGGTGCTACCTCAACTACTTCCCATCCCACAATTTAATTAGATCCTAATCATGCAATGTTTGAGGATTGATCTAATGCAATAAAACTGGGTAGTAGGAGGTATGATCAAAGTGTTACTTGCCTTGCTGATGATTCGCGAAACCTAGAGATTTGAAGTAACAGGCGGCGCACTCCGGGTATTCTATCGCAGACAAACAAACAAGCATACAATAAGTATTCATCTAATGCACAAGTAAAACTCAAATAAGAGATCTAACCAGAAGGTTCAACTTAAGAACTCCGGTTGGCAAAAAGAATCAAATCAAACGAAGCAACGAAAGTCAAACGGCAAAAGAAACAGGCTTCATTTACTATTCTGGATCTAGGGCAATTTTTACATTGGCAAAAACTTGTTTAAGTTGGTTAAACGGTTAGAGGGTTTCGAGACGAAACTCCAGGCGCTTGAATTGCCTGATTCCAATAACCGAGCGAAAAGTTATACTAAAACGAAAATCGGATCAGGAATCGCGATCAGAAAAATCGCGGATTTAATCCGAGAAAAGAAAAACGACGAACGTTCGCTAGAACGAACGAACGGACGAACGCTTGCTAAATAAATAAATCAGAAAAACTGATATATTTAAAAAACACTGAAACAAAAAAAAACCGCGACTTTTTTTTACCTCGGGCGGCGGCTCCGGCGGCGGGCGGGCGGCGGCTAGGGTTTCGGGCGCGGTGGGCTGGGGCGGCTCGGGGCGGCGCTATTTAAAGGCTGCCCCCAGGCGGAGTCCCGCTCGGGTACGGCCCGAAGTCGGTTCGCGTTTTTTTTAAATTATTCCGCACAGAAAAACAAATAAAAGAAATACTAAACGGACTCCAAAAATCCCGAAATAAATTTTCTCGGGCTTCTAAAATCAAGCCTCACAAGGTGAACATTTATTTGGGGCCTAAATGCAATTTTGAAAACGCACATTTTTCCTAAATTCAAATAAAATACCGAAAAAATCTGAAATAAAATCTTATTTGATTTTATTATTAAATCCTTAATATTTCTTTATTTTGGGAAAGTCATTTTATTCCCTCTCTCATATTTTTGTAATAGAAATAATTGATGATAAAATAATTAAAATCAAATGATCCTATTCTCAAAATTCGAGAAAACTCAAATATGAAAATAACGAAATCCCCAACTCTCTCCGTGGGTCCTTGAGATGCGTGGAATTTCTAGGATCAAACCAAAAGCAAATAAAATATGATATGCATTGATGATCTAATGTATAACATTCCAAATTGAAAATTTGGGATGTTACATAGGGTTTGGTCAAGCAGTGGAGTGACATGATCTTGGAAAAGTTTTTAGGATGATGAGCCACTTGGGAGAGGAAATGAAGATGATTTCCCAGGTGACAAGGCCACAGAACCACTCCAAAAAGAAAAACGGAGCAAAAACCAATTACTCAAAAGAAAAAGAAAAGGGCCAAAAACCAGGCTATTACACAGGATCCATATGAGCCGCGATTGGAGCAATCTCCCCAGTGACGTCCTCGACCTCTGTTGTTCGTGTATGGATATGTTGAGCGCCCTGCGGCTGGCTGCATGCTTGAGGGGCATGCACACGACCATCATCGAAGTGAGGCCAAATCTTTTCAAGACACCCTGCTTGCTGCTATCTGGTCTTGCGAGATTGGCTCACCATGATATGGAGGCGTACATGATGCCCCTCGACTTCAATCCGATCTCCATTAGCCGAAACTTCTTTGTAGGTATGTAGTGGGTCATCGTACATCATTTCCCTCGACTTCGATCCGATCACCATAGCCCGAAACTTCTTCGCGGGTATGTACTGGGTCGGCATGAACTCCCACTGGATGGCTGCCTTCAAAAAAGACGGTAAAAAGTTGGTGCTCGTGAACTTCTAGACCTCCCATGAGATTATCCTTCCTCTGTTGGATTATATAGAGTTTTACCATCGCGATCCTAGTCATCTAGATTACCACGTCAGTTGGACGGACCTTGTTTTGCAGAAGATTGTAATCTGCTAAGTGCCCACACGACATGCGAATTAAGCAGACTTCAAGATAATTTCCTTGTTCGACCGCGGACTCGCCTATCTTTACGCCGGTGCCTTCTTTAGCTGGAGACAACTCAGCTCGCAGTGGATCACCGTCAAAGCTGATACACACTTCTATGATGCCATTGAACACAATGGCATCATCTACGCGATCGACAAAGCAGATGGCACCATGTATTGCTGGGATGGCGCGTGTAAGTTGTTTCCGTCTCATGTTAATGATGACGTCATGACACTGTTTGAACTTTTTGTGATGATTGGCATATCCCTGTTTAAGCAGAATTTGAGTAGAACTATGGCAATGTATTAGAGACGCCGGAAATCAGCTGTATTTGGAATGAATTAATTCATGCGATTGTGATCATGTCATTATAGCCAATTTGTACCCCTGAATAATCAAACGGTTAGGAATATATGGATATTCTCCTTATTTTACAGTAACCTATATACTACTATTAAATATGAGTGTGTATCAATGGCCATGTTGGTTTCCTCATTTTCATGATGTAGAAACATGCACCACACTGTTTGTTTCATCTAACCATACATTAGGGAAGTAAATGTGCATATGGAGAACTCTATATTTGGAAGTAGTGAAATCCTGTAATGCTTACCATGTGTACATACCTATATTCGCCCTTCAGCAATCAATGGCTAGAATAATATCCTCACAAAAAATTTGCCCACAGAACACGAGTATATAACAATGCATGGTCTGTTAGTTACCTTGAAGAATTTGTTTGTGAGGACAGAACATGATTCCATAACATGCATAACATGGTAGTTTCTTGTGAAGAATCGATTGCGAGATAACATGAGTATAACCATGCCTGGCACTTCTATATTTTCGAACCCAGTATACATTTCCCTGTATTTTCCTCTTAGTTCCAACAGGGACATATCAATGATGTTTCTTGCATTATCCTACTCATACTCTGAACAATCCTGATCTTACATTAACAATGCATGTCCTTTTTGATATGATGCAGTGTCCCTACAGTTATTGCCCTTTGTAATTACACCACCTTTGCCAAAAACAGGGAAGCACAACTAGTTCCTCGCTCGATTAGACGACGGCAAAAGACTGATGATCATTCGGACACATGAGCCGGAAAAGTTATATTGCAAAAAACCCACTATATACAAGCACCGTGAAATATGTGAGTATCCGGACAGTGGTTGTTACGTCTATGAGCAGGATACCAGCTTGTTGGGGCCTTCAGGATTTTTTAGTTGGAGGCGGGTAAACAGCCTTGGTTCACACTCTCTGTTTCTCGGACTCAATTATCTGATTAACCAGGAGATCACCGTTGGCAAGGACCTTGATGGTAGAGAGGCTCTGTTTGCTATGGAAAATTGTGTCTACACAGCGAGCCCTAGGAGTTCGGGAGCAAACTCCCCTGATTGTCAACGATACAGCCTGCAGCCAAAAGAAGGTGAGAATGACAAAGGCATCCATATTAACTTTGATCCTTGGATGTCTCAATTACGACAGGCAGTGATGTGGTTCAAGCCTTCAAGTTCATAGGTAATTGGGTTGTTGCGTCGAAAGGGTGGAGTACTGGTGTCTCCGGATCATTGGTCGCTGAAGCTGGGCTGCAAATTATGATGGTGTTGGATCATCTCTTCGAATGACTTTGTTGTCTTTGCTGCTTGTTCTGGATGGGTTTATTTTGTTATGCATATTCCTTGTCATTTGGTCATCCTCGTCTATGTCACTCTTACTATGTAATAGTTGCCTCTGTTTAAAATGTCATTCTCGTCTGGATCACGAGAGTCTGAGCGCTGCAGATGGGTGCGCTTTGGTGGTGTAGCAAGACTTCTTATGAACTATCATGTCTTGCTGTTTATGTCAATAGTAGTCACTAGTCAGTGTTTGAATGTTGTATATATCGTTGTTTAGAACTGTTTATTATATCGAACTACTGGTGGGCTAAATGAGGGCATCACCATTCTCCAGTGTTCAGAGTGTATCTCCTTTTTTCAAGTTATATAATTTGAGCTCAGTGTCTTTTCGATGATGTACACTTGTTTGGGCTAGTGAGGCGTCGTTGAATATGGCCCGAATAGTAACGCAATGCCAAACAGGTCAATTATGACTCTCAGGCTGGGCTCTCAAAAGATCCTCAAAAAAAGGCCGGGCTCTCCAAAAAAGAAAGAATAAGGGCTCTTAGGCCGACATGTGGGCGCCAACGGTGTTTTCGTGCGCTTGCGCGCCGAGAGCATATTGGCGCATGTTCAAAATTCAAGCTACATTTTCCCCCACCTCTGGAATCTCGATTCCTACTCCAGTTCCCCCAAATCCCCTCCTGTACTCCCTGTACTCAAGCTCACTATCATGTCGCTGGTCAACGCGGATCTCGGAGCTGGAGATCCTGAGGTCCATCCTGCCTTCGGTCGCTGCGTGCTGTCACTCAACAGTGGCATGGCGGCGCTTGACGACCAGTTTTCCGGCAAAGTGTTGATGGTAACTGAGGGCGTCCTGGATTAGGGGGTGTCCGGATAGCCGGACTATATCTTCGGCCGGACTCCTGGACTATGAAGATACAAGATTGACGACTTCGTCCCGTGTCCGGAAGGGACTTTCCTTGGCGTGGAAGGCAAGCATTGGCGATACGGATATGTAGATCTCCTACCATTGTAACCGTCTCTGTGTAACCCTAGCCCTCTCTGATGTCTATATAAACCGGAGAGTTTTAGTCTGTAGGACGAATAACAATCATACCATAGGCTAGCTTCTAGGGTTTAGCCTCTCTGATCTCGTGGTAGATCTACTCTTGTACTACCCATATCATCAATATTAATCAAGCAGGACGTAGGGTTTTACCTCCATCAAGAGGGCCCGAACCTGGGTAAAACATCGTGTCCCCTGCCTCCTGTTACCATCCGACCTAGACGCACAGTTCGGGACCCCCTACCCGAGATCCGCCGATTTTGACACCGACATTGGTGCTTTCATTGAGAGTTCCTCTGTGCCGTCGCCATCAGGAAGGATGCCTCATCCCATCTTTAAAGACGGCACCGTTGCTAAGGGAGCTTTGGTTGTCGGCCAAACTCTCCGGCTAGGCGGTTTCCTTATGACCGCATGTTCGGCTACTGCGCTGACGATGACCTCTCGGGTCATCGAAAGCAATCTTCACGTCAGCTCGGAATTCGCCGAGCAGCTAGATCCAATGGAGCTCTCTTCCCTAAATGAGCTCTTGGATCGCTTCGCCGCCCTGGGAGTCGCTACAGATTACGACCAGATTGGGTCTAAACCCGATCTGAGAGAGATTAACTCCCCCCAGGTCACCCATCACGTTGCCGTGGTTGAGGGACAGTGCGGCGACCCTTCATCTATCTTAAGGACTAGATATGTCCGGATTCCCGATCCCTCCAAGTCGGATACCCGCGGAGGGGAGGACATCACTCAAGACCTGAACTTAAAGTCAGGTGACGGGCTAGATTCATTGGACAGCATCCAAGAATCCAAACTTCCGAGTTCGGAAACTCCTTGGCCCCTGGGTCTTAGATTGGGTGAGGTTTCGGATTTGATTCCGCCCACCCACCCGTACATAAGCGATCTATCCCAAATTAGGCAAGAGCCCAAAGAAACAATACATCATTACTGGGCCAGATTCCTCCTGGTTATGAACAGGATAAAGGACTGTCGCGAGGAAGACGCAATTTTATTCTTCTGCAATAATTGCACGGACAAGGGAATCCTCAACGCCATAAGTCGCCGTGATATTACACGCTTCGCTGACTTGGCGTCCATAGTACGAAAGTACTGTGCGATGGAAAGCGCCTGGAAAACCAAAATAAAATTTTGGGACAATCCGGCCCTGAATACAAACCCAGTTCGAAACAAAAGGGTGCATCATCGCCAGACACCCGGGTTTAATACCAAAAAGCAAAAGCCCTCTATCGGGCACGGAACCGTACTGGAAGGATGGCTTAATGGACCCTATAAAATCCACAGTGCAGAGGGCGCCACACCAACTCACAGCCTTAGAGCATGTTGGATACTCCGGCAGGTGGCAAAAATTGGCGAAGATCTTCTAATCCCAGAAGCCACAGAAAGCCACCACAGAGAAACCAGTACGGTATTAACAATCTTCGAGACTTCCGCATCAAATAATATGCGAAAAAGAACACTCCGCGGCCTTGCCAAAGTCTACCAAGTAGCAACAATAAACCCATGGAGTGACACGGCTATTACTTTTAACGCCAGTGATGAACCTAAATTCCGAACAGCCCGAGCACCAGCCGCATTGGTCCTCAGTCCAATAGTGGACGGCTTTCGTCTTACCAAGGTACTCATGGATGGCGGCAGCGGATTGAACCTCATTTATGAGGAAACCCTTCAAAAAATGGAAATAGACTGGAACCGCATTGAGCGAAGCAGCACAACCTTTAGAGGAATAATCCCAGTCGGGAAGCGCGCTGTACAGGAAAAATAACACTAGATGTGGTGTTCGGCACGCCGGATAATTACAGGTCCGAAGAGGTCACGTTCCAGGTGGCCCTGTTAAGTAGCGGATATCACGCTCTGCTAGGGCGGGAAGCGTTTACAGTCTTCCAAGCAATACCCCATTACGGGTACATGAAGCTCAAGATGCCCGGGCCTAACGGAATCATCACTCTCGTTAGTGATCCGGACATAGCACTCCGCGCCGAAAACAAGACAGCCGCGATGGCCCTCGGGCGCTATCCGAAGCCCTAGCGGCTGAGGAACTGACTGCGCTGCGCTCCACGGTAAATATGGATGATGTGATACTCGATAAAAGATCCAAGTCCACCTCCTTTAAACCGGTGGACGAAATAGTCAAATTCCAGGTCCATCCAACGGACCCCAATAAAACAGCTTCCATCGGGGCACATTTAAACCCTGATGTAGACGCCGCACTGCAGAGTTCCTACGAGAGAACTGGGACATTTTCTCCTGGCACCCTTCAGACATGCCAGGAATCCCACGCAGGCTGGCCAAACACAGCTTAAATATCCTAAAAGGATTCAAGCCAGTCAAACAGGCTCTTCGGCGTTTTTCCGAACCTAAGAGACAGGCCATGGGAGAGGAACTAGCCAAGCTATTGGAGGTCGGATTCATCAAAGACATAAAACATCCGGACTGGCTAGCAAACCTAGTGATGGTACCAAAGAAGGACAAATCCTGGCGCCTGTGCGTTGATTTCAAAGACCTTAACAAGGCTTGCCCAAAGGATCCCTTCCCTCTCCCCCGCATCGATCAAATTATCGACGCTACCGCAGGACACGATTCGTTGTGCTTCCTCAACGCATACTCCGGCTACCATCAAATAAAGATGGCAGAGTCAGACCAAGCCGCAACGGCATTCATCACACCATACGGCCCATTCTGCTTCAACACAATGCCCTTCGAGCTCAAAAACACCGGCGCAACATATCAGCGCATGATTCAGACATGTCTGGCAAACCAGATCGGCAAAACAGTGGAGGCATACGTAGATGATGTGGTCGTTAAAACAAGACATGTCGAATCTCTAGTAGACGACTTGAGGCTAACATTCGATAACCTCCGAACATACGACATCAAGCTCAACCCGGAAAAATGCGTTTTAGGCATTCCAGCCGGAAAGCTCTTGGGCTTCATTGTATCCGGTAGAGGAATTGAAGCAAATCCAGCCAAGATCCGAGCTCTGTCACAATTGGATATCCCGAAGGACCTCAAACAAATACAAAAATTAACCGGATGCATGGCGGCTCTAAGCCGCTTTATCTCCCGCCTAGGAGAAAAGGCCTTACCCCTTTACCGCCTCCTTCGGTGCACTGAACACTTCGAGTGGATGGATGCAACCACGGCCGGACTCAACGAAATAAAAGCCATCTTGGCAACAAACCCAGTCCTGGCCGCGCCAAACATTGGCGAACCAATGCTATTATACATTGCAGCAACCCATCAGGTCGTAAGCGCAGTGCTCGTTGTCGAACGAGAAACGGACGGACACAAATTCCCCCTTCAAAAGCCGGTCTATTACGTGTCCACTGTCCTTACTCCGTGCAAGTCACAGTACCCGCATTATCAAAAGATTGCGTACACGGTATTTATGGCATCCCGGAAGCTGTGACACTACTTTCAAGAGTGTTCAATAACAGTAGCCTCGGAAGTGCCACTTAACGATATTATAAATAACCGCGACGCGATGGGCCGGATTGCAAAATGGGCCATTGAGCTCCTCCCGTTTGACATAACTTACAAGCCACGGTGAGCTATCAAGTCACAAGTTTTGGCCGACTTCGCCGCAAAATGGACGGAGGCCGAACTCCCTAAAGAGTACGGCACATATTCAAACTGGGTGATGCACTTTGACGGCTCCACAATGTTGGCCGGTCTAGGGGCTGGCGTCGTTTTGACGTCCCCCACAGGAGACACAGTTCAATATGTCCTCCAGATAATGTACACAGACTCCAACAACGCAGCCGAATATGAGGCCCTTTTACATGGTCTCCGAATGGCAGTATCCATGGGCATTCAACGCCTAGAGGTGCGCGGGGACTCGGACCTCGCAATATCCCAAATAAATGGAGACTTGCCAAGGATCCAAAAATGGCAGCTTATCGCAACGCCGTCCTAAAAATGTCAGCTCGGTTCGAAGGGCTCGAATTTCACCATATAGCCCAGGAAAATAATCAGGCGGCAGATGTCCTGGCACGCATCGGCGCAAAACGCGATGTTGTCCTCCCCCAACATCTTCTTGGAAAGGTTGTTCAAGCCGTCCGTGGTATGGGAAGGGGAACCTGGCAATAACATCCCGGACCCAACCGCACTGCCCGACACCGAACACTCTGACATAATTGGAGGCTCTGCCAATGCAATAACACCTTCACCCCACGTAATAATGGCTGTCATCGCCCCATGGACAGAACCATTCCTCGCCTACCTTACCAGGCAGGAACTCCCTGAGGACCAAAATGAGGCACGCTGCATAGTGCGGCGATCTAAAGCCTATAAAGTCCATGAGTGAGAGCTTTATAAGAAAAGCACTACCGGAGTCCTTCAAAGGTGCATCTCCGAAGAGGAAGGGCGGAACCTCCTAGCTGAAATTCATGCCGGACTCGGCGGACATCACGCTGCAGCTCGGTCCCTTGTAAGCAAGGCCTTCCGTACAGGCTTTTATTGGCCGACAGCCCGGGCAGACGCCCAGGACTTAGTCCAACGATGCGTCGGTTGCCGGCTTTTTGCAAACCAAAGCCATATGTCACCCACCGCCCTCCAAACTATCCCCATCACTTGGCCCTTCGCGGTCCGGGGGCTTGACATGGTTGGACCCCTTAAAGGCGGAACCCACAAGAAAAAAATACTTACTGGTCATGGTGGATAAGTTCACCAAATGGATAGAAGCCAAGCCTGTTAAGACGGCCGAATCCGGACCGGTGATAGACTTTATATCCGGGGTTGTACACCGTTACGGCGTCCCCCACAGCATCATCACTTATAACGGCACGAACTTTACGGCCGATGAGGTAAAACTCTGGTGCAAAAACATGGGCATCAAGCTCGATTATGCTTCCGTCTATCACCCACAAACCAACGGCCAGGTCGAACGTGCAAATGGTCTTATCATGAGTGACATCAAACCCAGATTAGTGCGGTCCCTTAAGGAATCTAATACACAGCGGGTAGAGGAGCTCGACTCCGTACTCTGGGGGCTGCGGACCACGCCGAATCGCACCACCGGATACACACCATTCTTCATGGTGTACGGCGCAGAGGCAGTTCTGCCCTGCGACATAATTCATGACTCACCTCGAGTGCGCATGTACGAAGAAAGAGAAGCCGAGCTCGATCGGCAGGACAGTTTGGACGCCTTGGAGGAAGAGCGAGACGTGGCAAAAGCCCGTTCCGCATTCTATCAACAGCAGGCTCGAAGATACCAAAGCAGAGAAGTACGGGCCAAAAACTACAACGTTGGTGAATTAGTTCTACGTCTGCCGGACAAGAAAAAGGACAAACTCAAGCCCAAGTGGGAAGGTCCCTCCATAATTGACCAAGTTCTGACTGGTGGAGCGTACCGCCTGCGAGATGCAGCGGATAACCGACTCGAGCCGAACCCATGGAACGCAGCCCGTCTCCGAAGATTCTATGCCTAGCGCCGGACTCTGTGTTCGTCTCCTTCCTCTGTCCATTTTTCACATACTTTCTGTCTTACATTTCTCTCCTTCTCCTCTCTCTCTCATAGCCTTTAAAGGCTCATAAAATGACGCGCTATCCGCGCTCATTAAACCTGGGGGCTTCTTTAAACAGAAGCTTATTTATACGGGCTTCATGCCCAACACATGTGTCACACTTCAGCATGTACCTTTTATTCGCCATGATATGCATCAATATGACTTAAGTTTTGGCCAAGCTGGGTTGCCTGGCTCCTGTGCTTACCCCTACGTCCCTGATTGTTCGGCTAGGTGGTAAAGGGAGCACATCTGCGATTGTTACTGCCGGGTCAGCCGGATGTGTACCTCAGACTGGGTGAAGCCGAAATCTAGCGTTCTTAAGGGAATATTCGGTCGGTGAACTAAAGATGATCTTTTCTTATTTTTTATCTATACACCCCCAGATGTTTTTCCTGCGCCTCTTTTCGCAGAATGGACATGCACTTTAGGGCATGCCTCCCAGGGAAAGGAACCCCTAACGGAACTATTCTTCCTGGAAGATGTTTCTTACTAACCATGTAATATAACATAACTAGTTGGGAACTTGTCTGTTCAAGCACTAATGACCCCTACGCCTGGTCTCCATGCATACCCCGGTTCTTATATAACCGCGAGGGTATTCGGACACACTCCGGACCGTCAGGTCCCGAGGTTGAAGCAAAAAGGTCGGCCATGACAAACGATCTACAATCCGGCTAGAAGGCATTACACATGTCAATTAAAATTACATAGTCAATCTGACTGATTGTATTCCTCTTCAATACCATCTAACAGGCTGTCTAGTTTACAGTCCTGTTGGGAATACTTTGCGGCCAACTCTACTTGGCCGTATACTAAGCTCACAGGGATCTCCTTCCATCGGGCCCTACGGGTCCGACCTCGGCCATGTGGTTTGGATCAGCCTTCGTGTACCGCGTCTTCACCATGGCCCAGGCCTCCCTGGCGCCTTGACGGCAGGCCGGCATCTTCCACAATCGGAAGCGTCGCCGCGCTCCCTTCAGCTTCTCTACAAGCTCCCCAAGGCCTCCGGGCATGGAGACGGATGGCCACAAAGCCTGGGCGACGCCTTGCATCACCTGCCGAACTCGTTCGTGCAGTTGTGAGAGCTCGGGAAGAAGGTCACCCGTAGAACCGGGCATTTCCTCTGCAGGACGACCTGTTAGCATACCTACAGACATTACTCTGTTAGTCGACTTCCTCGCCGAACTCTTTTTTGAAAGTTCGTTTAAGCACTTACTATATATGCCGCGTCGAAGCCGCTGATTCTCCTTCACGGAGTCCGACAGCTGGGCACGAACGTCCTTCAGTTCAACACCCAGCTTGGTGTTGGCATCTTGGAGATCGTTCTTCTCCCGCCTCACCTTTGTCAACACGCTCTCACCAGCCTTCAGCTGGCGTCGGAGTTGTTGCACTTCCGGATTTAATCTGGCGCCATCTGCAATTTTATTTGTCAGATTTGCACCCACGCCGCACTTCGCAAAATACTTATCTTTCGAAGCGTATATTACCAGAGGGGGTCTCCTTGGGCTCCCCTGCCGCGGCTAGTGCGGCCTCAAGTTGGGCTTTGCACTCTTCCAGCTCCTGGGACAGCAGGGTATTCTTTTCTGTAAGAACCTGCATAACAGATGATCCTTAAATCAGTTATTCTAACTGTTTCAAGTCTCGGGGCTACTGGTATATATATATATATTATTACCAAAATTTTCTTACCTGTATGTCTTTCACATACTGCTCCGTGGCTCTGGCTAGACCATTTTGAGCGGCACGAAGGTACGCGTCTCCCGAATTGAAGGCATCCAATGCCTCTTGGGAGAAACAAGCGTCGCGAAGAACTGTCTAGCGACGCCTGTGGTTCATGGCGCTCTCCACCTCGGAATTGGTGGCAGACAACCTGTCCGCATCCTCTGTCGGAGGAGCGTCCAGTGCGCGCCTCGTGTTCGCCTCCGCTTCCGGACCAGGCTTTGGAGCCTGGCTGGTGGAGGCGCGATTGGCAGCCTCTCCGGATATAGTCCGGCGAGGTCTCTTTATCCTGAAGAGAGCACGAGCGTTAATATGCCTCGAAGGAATAACACCTGGGAATAAGGTGGCGCGCTATACCTTTGCGCCGGTGCCTCAGTCCGTACCGCACTTCTTTTCAGCTCGCGGGGCCTTGTCGCCCCTCGTTGGCTAGTCGCCGTAGGCTCGGCCTCCCATCTCAAGGGCCTCCCCTGCAAAACACGGTTGTCATACGGCAATCGAAAACACGTGAGGACATATCCCTTTTCAAAGTGCTGGGACCCCGGTCTCAGTTACCTGTGAGGCTGGGAGTAGCCCTGGATAATCGGCCGTAATGGCCACCAAGGCGTTGTCCTTGCTCAATTGATGAAACACTCCATCAATCAGCTCCACAGATAAGTCCGGATCCTCTTGAGAGGCCGGGTCGAGGGACCGTCCCGGATCCTCAGGTTGTGGAGGAGGGCTGTTTATTTCTTTAACAGCCTGGCGCAGTTCCTGCGTTGAAGTCATTAGACTGAATGTTTAACAATGGGAATATAAAACGAATGGGCAAGTAAAAGTGTCCACTTACCCAACTTGGGGATTGTACATAGAAAATCCACCCCGTGGGTTGACACGGAGAAATTCCTCCTCTTCTCCCTTGTACAAAGCGGACAAGGTCTTTATTAGAGCGGCAGCCAAATCCGGCCCCTTACGGCCGTAGCGGGTGGCGTCGTCCTCCCCGTTGAAGTCCCACATGGGGCGGCCTCTATACTGAAGCGGCTGCACCCCTCGCATGATGCATGCGGCCATGACCCCGATCATGGTCAGTCCGGAATGAGCTAACAATCTTATCCGGCCCATCAGGTAAATAACGTCCCTGTCACTTTCCCTCTGAGGGCTCCATGGACGCCAACTTAGGCGCTTCTTTAGGGGAGCACTGTCGAACTCAGGGAGGCCGATTCAGACAGGATCCGACAGCGGGACGTCCTCTATATAAAACTATTCCGAAGGCCAGTCCTCGGACGCCTTCTTTGGGGTTCCGGATAGATATCCGGTCCCGGCGATGCGCCACACTTTGGCTCCGCCCACTCGATATATCGACCCCTCCTTAGAGCGGGGCACAAGGCAAAATAACCTTTTCCACAGCGCGAAATGAGCCTTGCAGCCCAAAAACAGCTCGCAAAGGGCTACGAAGCCCGCGATATGCAATATGGAGGCAGGCGTGAGGTTGTGCAGCTGGAGGCCATAGAACTCCAGAAGCCCCCGGAGAAACGGGTGAATTGGAAATCCGAACCCTCTTATTAAGTAAGGGGCAAGGCATACCCGCTCTCCTTTGGAGGGATTGGGGGCGCTCTCCGCTTGCTCTCCGCCATTATAGGTGGCAAGTCCGGTTCGAACCGGGACCATATAGGCCGGGGGGAGAAATCCCTTGGTCTGGAGCTTCACTAGCTCGCTGTGCGGGATGGAGCACCTCTTCCAATCTCCAGGTTGAGGGCTGGAGGGGCGAGAGGAGGAGCTGCGGTGGCCGGCCATGATAGAATGGACCTCTGTCGGATGCGCTCTGATGAATACTCGCGGAAGGGAGAAGGTGTGGGTTGGATCTAAATCCTCGTCCCCTTAAATAGGCGGCTCATTCACGCGGCTAGGGGTGTAAATATAAAAAACACCCTGACTTTTCGTATCCATTTGACACGTGGGAAACGACCATTATTGGACGTAGAAGCCGAGGAGCACTACATTTACAAGGAACCGGACACTATTCAACAGGTACACGGAATTTGGAGAAGAACCCGCCTTGCAATGCCGAAAACAATTTGCACGCCGGACTCATCGTCATTGAAGCCTGGTTCGGGGGCTACTGAGGGAGTCCTGGATTAGGAGGTGTCCGGGTAGCCGGACTATATCTTCGGCCGGACTCCTGGACTATGAAGATACAAGATTGACGACTTCGTCCCGTGTTCGGAAGGGACTTTCCTTGCGTGGAAGGCAAGCATTGGCGATACGGATATGTAGATCTCCTACCATTGTAACCGACTATGTGTAACCCTAGCCCTCTCCGATGTCTATATAAACCGGAGAGTTTTAGTCCGTAGGACGAGCAACAATCATACCATAGGCTAGCTTCTAGGGTTTGGCCTCTCTGATCTCGTGGTAGATCTACTCTTGTACTATCCATATCATCAATATTAATCAAGCATGACGTAGGGTTTTACCTCCATCAAGAGGGCCCGAACCTGGGTAAAACATCGTGTCCCCTGCCTCCTGTTACCATCCGACCTAGACGCACAGTTCGGGACCCCGTACCCGAGATCCGCCGGTTTTGACACCGACAGTAACCATCAACGGCGACCGGCCTCCCGTCTCGCCGGACGACCTTGTCAAAGCTCTTGGCATTGCGCACGACATCCAAATAAGTGACTTGCTAATCGAAGTCTGTCCGCCACCGGTTGAGTTCTTCGTCAGGTTCCGGACAACTTTCGACTGCAGTCGTGTGTTCAAATCTTTCCGGCGTTTGTTCTGCGATGGCGCGCTGGTGAGCTTTGATCGGTGGCACCCAGGATGGGGCTCGGTGCCCTCTGAGCATGAGTTTTTAACAAAGCTTACCTTTCACGGCATACCTCAACGTGCTTGGAACAACGAGTCCATGAATGAGCTTATCAACGACCTTGGAGGTGAGCTCGTAAGTATGTTTGTTCCTTCAGACAGCTGGGCTCTGACGGTTATGGCATGGATGAAGAAGCCGTCCACCATACCGAAGGTGATTGGTATTGAGATACCGATGCAGGAACCGGAGTTGTACTATTTGTCGCCACTAAGATCGCCGCAGACCACGTTAGGGATGTACATGTATCCAGTGTTCGTGCATGTCGAAGAAGTGGTCAATCCATCAATCGAAGTCCTGCCGCCGCCGCTGGTGCCAGGGTCCGTCGACGACGTCCGTTACAGGAGTTAACGTCAGACTTTCCCCGTGTTGGTCGGAACGATGGATGGCACAGGGCCTACTCCATCGCGCGGCGGAGGCCACTGCTTCTTTGGAAGAAGAGGTAGGGCCAGCTGCCTGAATGTGCTCTAATTTGAGGTAACAATTGAATCTTGTCAGATTTAAAACAATAATGAAGCTGGCCAACTCGCATGGAAAAGGCTCCCCCGATTTCAGCCTTCGTTGGCCGTTTGATCAGGGTCAACGCGGTCTTTTTTTTGCTGCTGTCCGTTGGATCTGGCTGGAAAACGTGTGTTGTTATTTTGACTGCGCGGTGAAACGTGGACAGGGAATGACCTGTGGGCTCGGGCGATTTCCGATTGGTTGGGTGCCCGTTTTTGGGGTGCGCGAGCGGCCTCTTCTGCAGCGCCGCGTGCACGCGTCATGGACGCTGTGTCATTTCTGCTTCCCGCTAGCCCCTCCATTTCGCCTGTTGTGCGGCTGCAAGTGGGCCTGCCTGTTATTTGGTCCCACAAGTTGGTCTCACTTTTATGACTTTTTCATGTGAGCTTTGTCTCCTACGTCGCGTCGCGGGTCAAACGCGCGTGGGGACCGCTCCTCGCACTGCCCGCGGCGTGCGTTATGGGGAGCAGTTGCGTAGGGATAGGACGATGTGTGTGTACCCGGCTTATGCACCCGCGTCTGTCCTATAGTGATGACGGATGGGCCGGTGCTGCTCCTGGTCCCTTTCGTCAGTGGCACTGGCTGCACGTCTCATTGCGGTCGGGATTCGCCGATCCCACTGCCCGAGCGCCGCGCTCGTCCTGTGTAACGTGCAAAAGGGTCAAAACCGTGGCCGCCGCGCCAACCCTTCTCGTCAGGCCCGCGCCCCCTCCGCCTCGTCTCCTCCCTGCTCCCTCCTCTCCCACGTCGCCGCCCTCGAGCCCCCTCCACCTCGTTTCCTCCCTGCTCCCTCCTCTCCAACGCCGCTGCCCTCGATGCGCCGTCAGGGATGCCATCAGCCCGAGCCTAGGAGAAGACCACTCCTAATCTTACTCGCCCACATGGCCTCGCCACCGCTGCCGCCTGGATTTGCTAGCCGCCGCATGGAGTCACCCTGGCCGCCGGGTGGAGTCGCCCTGGCCGCCGCCGAGAGTCAGCTCCACCATTACCCCCAGGAATCCAGTCCCGGCAAGGTAACTTCCTTCGAATCCCTGCTCTCCCTGGTCCTCCTGCCCTGCTTGCTGCATGTGTGTTGTGTGCGTTTGGCCACTCCTCGAGCAAGCTCAAGTCCGTCGACTTTTACAGGTACCATCTTCCTCCCTTCCGATCTTCAGATCTCCATATTTGGTGACTGCGGTGTTTTGATTTCGTTGGATTACTATCTGTATTTGGGGATTAGCTATGAATTGATGTTTTTACTTTGAGCATGGATAGTCGGCAGTACTGATTTAGGTCTTTTTGTAGAACAGAATGATTAGCTCGTCTATTTCTGGAGAACTGCACTATAGATGATATATTTATGAACGATCTTAACACTGAAAATGCAAAAATTACGGTATGGTCTAATGATAGTCGGTGGGTGTGACTTTTTTGCTGGCATTGTCCAGTGCAGTTTTTGGATCTCTACTGAGTTGTACAGTGTTTTGAGATTTGTTTTTGTGTTATGCCATCTGCAGGAAAATTCCCAGGGATTTGATTGACGGAGGCATCACTATTTGACGTTGGATTATCCATTTTTGCAACACTAGCAATGTTGTTTTTGTTTGGAATGGCCAGTTCTCAATTTCTATTCTGTTATCAACGATACTGTACTTCTTGTCAGGTTACATTATCTTACTTGGTTTCAGTCTATATGTAGCACAAAAATAGGTAACATGGTTATTTTCATGCTCGATTTGGTTTGTAGGTTACACTAAGGAACACCATCATAAGGAAAAGGGCATTGCACTGCATTGTTTATAATTGGCCTGTTACTATTCGGTCTGCTGTAGTACTTAATTGCTACACCACTTCAAGTTATGTAGTCTAAAATAATCCTTTCAAATGAACTTTTTTAATTGATATTCAGAGCATCAACATGGTGGACTAGATTATGAAATCAACTATGATCATGAGAACTTGAAGCTATTTGTTGACTAAATTGTCAATTGTTTTGCGTGAATTGAAACTGGCAGTGTGATGACATTACTGTAGATGCTTTGCTATATACATTTGCCTAATCCTATCTCTCTCTCTAATATGCTCTCTTTTGTGAAGATCCTTTGCAGATCAATTGGTGAGGCAGAATGCTAAGCATCGTTTCACATTCAGGTAAGGCTCTTTGTTTGCTACCACTGCTGCGCCCACTACACATGGGGTTTGATCTAAATGTATCAGTATGGCCTCTCTTTTCCAAATAGCTTTCCAAGATTGTACCCAAATGTCTCTTCGTACATAATTGAATATGGGATTGAACCCATGGTCACATCATATTGTGAGACATGTCTGAAACGTCTAAGCTAGGAAATCAGGTTGATTTATCTGACTACTGAAAATGAGCTTCAGAATAACTAGAGAACTTATCCACTTCCAGCCAAATATCAATTATGATAAATCCACCATGTACCATGATCATTTGAATAGTCTTGCTTAAGTTTATGTTAGCTACATATTCTAAATGAATGTTCACTTGTGTTCAAATTTCAAGGAAGTGTGCTTCACGCTTCTGTTTCTGCAATATGTTTTAGAGTATATGATTTCATTTTCCTACTTTCCCAGTTATAAATATATTGGCATCAAAGTAGAGTTTCAGGTTTATGGTTCAATATATAATTGCAAAGTAGTTTATGGCTCAATATATCACTGCAGGTTCCTTACACCGTCAAATTTCAATGTTTTTGTATTTTTGTTGATTGAAGCATGTTCTTTGACTATAAAATAGCAGAGATTTATTTTCTTATCAATTCTAATCCCTTTTTGATGCATTGCAGGTTTGCTATCAAACTCTCAAAAAGGAAAAACAACTTTACTCTGTTTTTTGGAGAACCTTCCTGTAGAGTACCTTGACAGAGACAAATATGCGGTCAAGGATATATTCGATGGATTTTCACGCAAAATTTGGAGGATATTTTTGCAGGTTCGTTGCTTGCTTTATTGTTCTCTTACTTTCCGTTCTTCAAGACAATATCTTCCTAGCATTGCTCTATAAATTTAAATCCATATTTTTGTTCTTTGGATCATCATGGCGTACTCGTCCTGTATAATCCAAGAAAGGGCCTTCTTGTTTGCAGATAGTTTGGTGCTCTCATGGTTATTTTGTACTGATTTTCCTTCTGTTCATTACTTGGTAACCATCTACGGCAGCTCAGCTATTGTCCAGCTGCTGACCTTGGTGAGTGATTGATGGTGCATGTTTTTCTATTAGTTTCTCTCTATGCCAATGTCTGAATTTTATCTTGCCGTTTTGCATTTCTCCAGGCCTTTCAATCTCACTGTGATTCCCCGAGATGCGCTATTAGTAGGCATCCACTTTGTAATAAAAATTTGGCAGTCAACTTGAAACGGGTCATTTATCTAGCTACAGCAACCTTCCTTGCTTTTGCAAATAATACTGTATGGTTGACACTATAGTCTATACCTGCCAAATATTTACACGTTAGTATAGCCAGAAAGTTAGATGATCGTTCCATGTTGGTTAGGCGTGATAAATCAAATTTCTAGAGTAGCAGATGATTCGTGTCAGGTTTCTTTTAGAGATTGAAATATGTCTTGACTCTGAAATTAGTAGTACAGTGTCCAGTTCTCCATAGGTGAAAGCATACTATGCAAAACTGGACGGCCTTCTAAAGCTCTAAAACTACTATTTGTTGTGTAATCTGTATCCCTTTTTCATACTTTGTATATGCTTTCTACTTACTAGAAAAAAATGCGTGAGAACGATGGCCTAGAGGATGTGAATTGCACTCAAATATATGCAGGTTTCTTGCCAAACTAACTGCCACTATTGTATTTTAGGTGCTTCTTCTGTAACTTAGTGTATTTTGCTGGCTCGTCTCATTTCCTGGCGAACTTTTTAGTATGTACAATTGAATCATTGGAAGTTGTTTTCTACTATCTAGAGGTTTTATCCAAACTATTAGCTGCCGGATTTGCTTTTTTGAAATACACTAACCTGATAGACCAAGTGGACCAACACATTTCCATGGGATTTTAGAAAAATATATGTGAATTTGCATACATTTTCTAAATTTCTATCTTTTCTTATCCATGCTTCCCCATAGATATATAGCAGGCTCAACAAAAATATATGTCCGCTTATGTTCAAATTTCAAGGAAGTGTGCTTCACACTTCTCTTTCTGCAATATGTTTCAGAGTATATGATTTAATTTTCCTACTTTTCCAGTTAAAATACTGTGTACTTCATTCTTAGCTTTGCTTTAGGAAAAATAGGTATGTATGTTATCGAAAGCTCCATTTTTCACCATTATATAGATTATATAGCTTTGTGGTCGAAGGTAGGTTGTCACATATGGGATGTTGCTTGTGAAAGTTATATACAGCCATGAGTCCCTGACAAAATAATCGTAGCTCATATTATTAGGATCAGGGAACCTCGACCATTTTTCTGAAACATGTCGCAGCTCATGTTCCTACTTTCCCAGCTACAGTATGTACTTCATTCTTACCTTTGCTTTTGGAAGTTACATTGCTTTCTTTTCCCTCATAAACTTGCTAACGATATTGGCGAAGTAATCCCCACTTCAGATTTCCCATTGAATGAATAACTAATTTAGTTTGTTCAAAAATTGTAGGTCAAGAGCCATGAATAGGAGCAAGGCATCACACTCCAGCTCTGAGAAGAAAAGGATATGAAGACAAAGATATCAGTGTTCTGCTCCGAAACAAAAACATTTTGCGTGTAATAATGACCTGTAATTTACCACAATCTCTAAAACAGGCCTACCTACTTGCTTTTGTATTAGGAAGTATGACTCAGTCATATATATTTACATTCACGTTGTTTAGTTATGGTTTGTATGCATGAAAATACCGTTTTAAATGAGCCTGAAAATTCTTATTTTCAGTGAAATTGTATCTACCACTTTGTAAAGAACGAATGAAACACATTTCAAATAACTCTTTATTCTATTGACACCTTGTTCCATTAGACGTTATAATCATAAATGGGTACTAAAGAGTTTGAATTTGTAAAGTGGTTGCATCCGCTGTTTCAAGTCTGGACTGTTCCTCCGTGCTAAAACTTAATTTAATTTTCAAAACAATTCGTGTTTGAAATAGACATTGTGCTGTTTGGTGTAACGGTCCATTTGTGTAACCATGTATGCAGAGAAATCCTTAATAACAGGAAAGGAGATGCAAGCCCGACTCCAGATGGGCCACACAAACAAGTCTAAATATTATACAAACATGTTTTTTTTTTCAAACTCAGATTTCTCATGGAGATAACGATATTTTTAACTTTAAAAAAATACTTCCTTAGTTGGTCTATGCATGTTATAAAAATATGATTCAAGGAATTCATACTAACAACATTGCAATCATGCTCATCATTCAAATATTTAGTGCCAAACATTTTATAGATTTCTTCTTCTAGCACTTGAGTACAATTTTTCCTTTCCATCATACTCACGAAAGATATTTAAAAGATGAAGCGTATGAGACAAACTCAATTCCATTTTTCATAGTTTTCTTTTATAAACTAAACTAGTGATAAAACAAGAAACTAAAAGACTCGATTGCAAGATCTAAAGATATACCTTCAAGCACTCACCTCCCCGGCAACGGTGCCAGAAAAGAGCTTGATGTCTACTACACAACCTTCTTCTTGTAGACGTTGTTGGGCCTCCAAGTGCAGAGGTTTGTAGGACAGTAGCAAATGTCCCTCAAGTGGATGACCTAAGGTTTATCAATCCGTAGGAGGCGTAGGATGAAGATGGTCTCTCTCAAGCAACCCTGCAACCAAATAACAAAGAGTCTCTTGTGTCCCCAACACACCCAATACAATGGTAAATTGTATAGGTGCACTAGTTCGGCGAAGAGAGGGTGATACAAGTGGTATATGGATAGTAGATAAAGGTCTTGTGACCCGCAAGTTGGTCACCAAAACATACATCAAGTGAATCACGTGATATCCCATTGTCACCACAGATATCCACGGCAAGACATACATCAAGTGTTCTCAAATCTTTAAAGACTCAACCCGATAAGATAACTTCAAAGGGGAAACTCAATTCATTACAAGAGAGTAGAGGGGGGGGGGACATTATAGGATCCAACTATAATAGCAAAGCTCGCGATACATCAAGATCGTATCACCTCAAGAACACGAGAGAGAGAGAGAGAGATCAAACACATAGCTGCTGGTACATACCCTCAGCCCCGAGGGAGAACTACTCCCTCCTCGTCATGGAGAGCACCGGGATGATGAAGATGGCCACCGGAGAAGGATTGCCCCCTCCGACAGGGTGCCGGAACGGGTCTAGATTGGTTTTTGATGGCTACGGAGGCTTCTGGCGGCGGAAATCCCGATCTATTCTTCGTTTTGGAAGTTTTAGGTTACGTAGGTATATATGGGTGCAGGAGGTACGTCGGAGGAGCTACGGGGGCCCCACGAGGCAGGGGGGTGCGTCCTGGGGGGGGGCGCCCCCACCCTCGTGAGCACCTCCCGTATCTCCTGACGTGGAGTCCAAGTCTATCTGGTGGCTTTCGTTCTGAAAATAACTTCTCCAGTTGATTTCGTTCCGTTTCGACTCCGTTTGATATTCCTTTTCTTCGAAACACTGAAATAGGCATAAAACAGCAAATCTGGGCTGGGCCTCCGGTTAATAGGTTAGTCCCAAAAGTAATATAAAAGTGGATAATAAAGCCCAATATTGCCCAAAACAGTAGATAATATAGCATGGAGCAATCAAAAATTATAGATACGTTGGAGACGTATCAGGCATCCCCAAGCTTAATTCCTGCTCGTCCTCGAGTAGGTAAATGATAAAAAGATAATTTTTGATGTGGAATGCTAGTTGGCATAATTTCAATGTAATTCTTCTTAATTGTGGCATGAATATTCAGATCCATAAGATTCAAGACAAAAGTTCATATTGACATAGAAAATAATAATACTTCAAGCATACTAACAAACCAATTATGTCTTCTCAAAATAACATGGCCAAAGAGAGCTATCCCTACAAAATCATATAGTCTGGCTATGCTCCATCTTCACCACACAAAATATTTAAATCATGCACAACCCCGATGACAAGCCAAGCAATTGTTTCATACTTTTAATGTTCTCAAACTTTTTCAATCTTCACGCAATACATGAGCGTGAGCCATGGACATAGCACTATAGGTGGAATAGAATGGTGGTTGTGGAGAGGAAAAAAAAGGAGAAGATAGTTTCACATCGACTAGGCGTATCAAAGGGCTATGAAGATGCCCATCAATAGATATCAATATGAGTGAGTAGGGATTGCCATGCAACGGATGCACTAGAGCTATAAGTATATGAAAGCTCAACAAAAGAAGCTAGTGGGTGTGCATCCAACTCGCTTGCTCACGAAGACCTAGGGCATTTTAAGGAAGCCCATCATTGGAATATACAAGCCAAGTTCTATAATGAAAGATTCCCACTAGTATATGAAAGTGACAACATAGGAGACTCTCTATCATGAAGATCATGGTGCTACTTTGAAGCACAAGTGTGGTAAAAGGATAGTAGCATTGTCCCTTTTATTTTTTATTTTTTATTTGGCCTTTCTTTTTTTATTTGGCCTTTCTCTCTCTCTTTTTATTTGGCCTTTCCTTTTTTTATTTGGCCTTTTTTTGGGACAATGCTCTATTGAATGATGATCATCACACTTCTATTTATTTACAACTCGATGATACAACCCGATACTAGAACAAAGATGGCTCTATATGAATGCCTCCGGCGGTGTACTGGGATATGCAATGAATCAAGAGTGACAAGTATGAAAGAATTATGAACGGTGGCTTTGCCACAAATACAATGTCAACTACATGATCATGCTAAGCAATATGACAATGATGGGGTGTGTCATAATAATCAGAATGGTGGAAAGTTGCATGGCAATATATCTCGGAATGGCTATGGAAATGCCATAATAGGTGGGTATGGTGGCTGTTTTGAGGAAGGTATATGGTGGGTTTATGGCACCGGCGAAAGTTGCGCGGTACTAGAGAGGCTAGCAATGGTGGAAGGGTGAGAGTGCGTATAATTCATGGACTCAACATTAGTCATAAAGAACTCACATACTTATTGCAAAAATCTAGAAGTTATCAAAGCAAAGTATTACGTGCATGCTCCTAGGGGGATATATTGGTAGGAAAAGACCATCGCTCGTCCCCGACCGCCACTCATAAGGAAGACAATAAATAAATAAATCATGCTCCGACTTCATCACATAACGGTTCACCATACGTGCATGCTACGGGAATCACAAACTTCAACACAAGTATTTCTCAAATTCACAACTACTCAACTAGCATGACTCTAATATTACCATCCTCATATCTCAAAACAATCATCAAGTATCAAACTTCTCTTAGTATTCAACACACTCATAAGAGAATTTTATTATTAATCTTGTATGCCTAGCACATTAGGATTTTAAGCAAATTACCATGCTATTTAAGACTCTCAAAATAATCTAAGTGAAGCATGAGAGTTAATCTATTTCTTCAAAATAAAACTACAACCATGCTCTAAAAGATATAAGTGAAGCCCTAGATCAAATGACAAACTACTTCGAAAGATATAAGTGAAGATCAATGAATAGTCGAATAATTATGCAACTATGTGAAGACTCTCTAACATTTAATAATTTCAGATCTTGGTACTCTATTCAAATAGCAAGCAAAGCAAAATAAAATGACATCTAAGAATAGCAAACATCATGTGAAGAAGCAAAAACTTAGGATCAACCGATACTAACCGATAATTGTTGAAGAAGAAAGGTGGGATGCCAACCGGGGCATCCCCAAACTTAGATGCTTGAGACTTCTTGAAATATTATCTTGGGGTGCCTTGGGCATCCCCAAGCTTGAGCTTTTGTGTTTCCTTAATTCCTCTCATATCACGGTCTCCCTAAATCTCAAAAGCTTCATCCACACAAAACTCAACAAGGACTCGTGAGATAAGTTAGTATAAATCAATGCCAAAACCTTATCATACTCTACTGCAGCAAGTCACTAAAATTATTATTCAACATTGCATACTAAATTCCTCTGCATGTTTAATAGTCCTATCCTCAAATAGAACCATTAAAGAAGCAAACATATGCAAACATAACAGCAATCTGCCTAAACAGGATAGTCTGTAAAGAATGCTGCAACATCCATACTTACCTAGCTCCAAAAATTATTAAAGAAAATTCCCACTGTAGTAAATTTATCAGATCTTAATATGCAAAAGGTTTCAACATTTTATCACATTCTGACTTTTCTAGGGAATTATTGCAACAGCGGTAAACTTTCTGTTTTCAAACAGCAACATGTATACTTGTAACATAGGCATAGTAAAGGCTATCAATGCCACTTTTATTGAAATAAAAGATGCAAAACACTGTTCTAAATAACATCAAGAAAATCCTAACAAAATAAATTGACGCTCCAAGCAAAACACATATCATGTGGCGAATAAAAATATAGCTCCAAGTAAAATTACCGATGAATGAAGACGACAGAGGGGATGCCTTCCGGGGCATCCCCAAGCTTAGGCTCTTGGTTGTCCTTAAATATTTCCTTGGGGTGCTTTGGTCATACCCAAGCTTAGGCTCTTACCACTCCTTATTCCATAGTCCATCGAATCTTTACCCAAAACTTGAAAACTTCACAACACAAAACTTAAAGTAGAAAACTCGTGAGCTCCGTTAGCAAAAGAAAACAAAAGACCACTTCAAGGTACTGTAATGAACTCATTATTTATTTATATTGATTTTATAACTACTGTATTACAACTTATCTATGGATTATAAACTATTTTACTAGCCATAGATTCATCAAAATAAGTAAACAACACACGAAAAACAGAATCTGTCAAAAACAGAACAGTCTGTAGTAATCTGGATCAAACATATACTTCTGGAACTCATAAAATTCTCAAATAAATTTATGGACCTGAGGAATTTATCTATTAATCATCTTCAAAAAGAATTAACTAAATATCACTCTCCAAATAAAAATGGCAGCAATTCTCGTGAGCGCTAAAGTTTCTGTTTTTTACAGCATGATCAACAAGACTTTCCCAAAGTCTTCCCAAAGGTTCTACTTGGCACAAACACCAATTAAAAGCATAAAACCACATCTAAACAGAGTCTAGATGAATTATTTATTACTAAACAGGAACAAAAAGCAAGGAATAAAAATAAAGTTGGATTGCCTCCCAACAAGCGCTATCATTTAACGCCCCTAGCTAGGCATGATGATTTCAATGATGCTCACATAAAGGATAAGAATTGAAACATAAAGAGAGCATCATGAAGAATATTACTAGCACATTTAAGTCTAACCCACTTCCTATGCATAGGGATCTTGTGAGCAAACAACTTGTGGGAACAATAATCAACTAGCATGGGAGGGCAATACAAGCATAACTTCAAAACTTTAAGCACATAGAGAGGAAACTTGATATTATTGCAATTCCTACAAGCATATGTTCCTCCCTCATAATAATTTTCAGTAGCATCATGAATGAATTCAACAATATAACCAGCACTTAAAGCATTCTTTTCATGAACTACAAGCATAGAAAATTTACTACTCTCCACACAAGCAAAATTCTTCTCATGAATAATAGTGGGAGCAAACTCAACAAAATAACTATCATGTGATTGAAAATTAAGATCAAGATGACAAGTTTCATGATTATCATTATTATTTAAAGCATACGTGTCATCACAATAATCATCATAGATAGGAGGCATGCTTTCATCATAATAAATATGCTCATCAAAACTTGGGGGACAAAAAATATCATCTTCATCAAACATAGCTTCCCCAAGCTTGTGGCTTTGCATATCATTAGCATCATGGATATTCAAGGAATTCATACTAACAACATTGCAATCATGCTCATCATTCAAATATTTAGTGCCAAACATTTTATAGATTTCTTCTTCTAGCACTTGAGTACAATTTTTCCTTTCCATCATACTCACGAAAGATATTTAAAAGATGAAGCGTATGAGACAAACTCAATTCCATTTTTCATAGTTTTCTTTTATAAACTAAACTAGTGATAAAACAAGAAACTAAAAGACTCGATTGCAAGATCTAAAGATATACCTTCAAGCACTCACCTCCCCGGCAACGGTGCCAGAAAAGAGCTTGATGTCTACTACACAACCTTCTTCTTGTAGACGTTGTTGGGCCTCCAAGTGCAGAGGTTTGTAGGACAGTAGCAAATGTCCCTCAAGTGGATGACCTAAGGTTTATCAATCCGTAGGAGGCGTAGGATGAAGATGGTCTCTCTCAAGCAACCCTGCAACCAAATAACAAAGAGTCTCTTGTGTCCCCAACACACCCAATACAATGGTAAATTGTATAGGTGCACTAGTTCGGCGAAGAGAGGGTGATACAAGTGGTATATGGATAGTAGATAAAGGTATTTGTAATCTGAAATTATAAAAACAGCAAGGTAATTAATGATAAAAATGAGCGTAAACAGTATTGCAATGTGCGGAAATAAGGCCTAGGGCTCATACTTTCACTAGTGTAAGTCCTCTCAACAATACTAACATAATTGGATCATAAAACTATCCCTCAACATGCAACAAAGAGTCACTCCAAAGTCACTAATAGCGGAGAATGAACGAAGAGATTATGGTAGGGTACGAAACCACCATAAAGTTATTCTTTCCAATCAATCCATTGGGCTATTCCTATAAGTGTCACAAACAACCCTAGAGTTCGTACTAGAATAACACCTTAAGATACAAATCAACCAAAACCCTAATGTCACCTAGATACTCCAATGTCACCTCAAGTATCCGTGGGTATGATTATACGATATGCATCACACAATCTCAGATTCATCTATTCAACCAACACAAAGGACCTCAAAGAGTGCCCCAAAGTTCTACCGGAGAATCACGACGAAAACGTGTGCCAACCCCTATGCATAGGTTCATGGGCGGAACCCGCAAGTTGGTCACCAAAACATACATCAAGTGAATCACGTGATATCCCATTGTCACCACAGATATCCACGGCAAGACATACATCAAGTGTTCTCAAATCTTTAAAGACTCAACCCGATAAGATAACTTCAAAGGGGAAACTCAATTCATTACAAGAGAGTAGAGGGGGAGAAAACATCATAGGATCCAACTATAATAGCAAAGCTCGCGATACATCAAGATCGTATCACCTCAAGAACACGAGAGAGAGAGAGAGATCAAACACATAGCTACTGGTACATACCCTCAGCCCCGAGGGAGAACTACTCCCTCCTCGTCATGGAGAGCACCGGGATGATGAAGATGGCCACCGGAGAAGGATTACCCCTCCGGCAGGGTGCCAGAACGGGTCTAGATTGGTTTTTGGTGGCTACGGAGGCTTCTGGCGGCGGAACTCCCGATCTATTCTTCGTTCTGGAAGTTTTAGGTTACGTAGGTATATATGGGTGCAGGAGGTACGTCGTAGGAGCTACGAGGGCCCCACGAGGCAGGGGGCGCCCTAGGGGCGGGCGCCCCCACCCTCGTGAGCACCTCCCGTATCTCCTGACATGGAGTCCAAGTCTATCTGGTGGCTTTCGTTCCAAAAATAACTTCTCCAGTTGATTTTGTTCCGTTTCGACTCCGTTTGATATTCATTTTCTTCGAAACACTGAAATAGGCATAAAACATCAAATCTGGGCTGGGCCTCCGGTTAATAGGTTAGTCCCAAAAGTAATATAAAAGTGGATAATAAAGCCCAATATTGCCCAAAACAGTAGATAATGTAGCATGGAGCAATCAAAAATTATAGATACGTTGGAGACGTATCAGCTTCCACTGCCGCGTCTTTCCCGGCTCCGCATCATCCCCTTCCTAGGCCTCGCCGTCATCCACCGCCCTGGTGCTCTCGGTGCGGCGTGGTCAACGTGGTCAAGGAACGGCTTCCATCAGACGTTGACTGTACGTGGAGAGGCTGACAGCTGGGTCCACGACGACAGCAAGGAAGTGCCTCCTTATTACGTGGAAAATAATGATTCCTCCACCTGACAGTAGGGACCCACCGAACGGGCCACCGTATTTCGCAAAAAAAAACGTTTCCCCCCTGACTGATGGGACCCACCGGACGGGCCACCGTATTGTGCAAAAAAACGTTCCCCCCGCTGTCAGCTCGGACCCACCGGAAGTGCCTCCTTATTACGCACAAAAAAATGAATACTCCCCCTGCTGGTCGGGACCCACCTTGGTGGGAGGTTGACTTGTGGGCCTACTAAGTTAACGGGGACGGAGTGCTTTGTCAACTTAGTCAATATGAATGATTCTAGCTCCAGTGACCGTACGATGTCCATCCAACGGCCGTAGTGCTTCTTCAACCTCTGGTCTTCTTGCTCCAGCCGCCCAAAGCAGCGCCGGTCGTGGCGCATGCTCCTGCCTCCCGTGGCCAGCTGTGCTGCCGCGGAGGCCTCACCGCCCCCTACTATTCCCGGCGCTGGCCAGGCCCTGCGGGGACGGCAGCCCCACAACGCAGCCTAACCAGTGAACCCTCGTACTCCTCTCCGCGTGGGCTTCCACTGCCGCGTCTTCCCCGGCTCCACGTCGTCCCCTTCCTAGGCCTCGCCGTCGTCCACCACCCTGGTGCTCTCGGCGCAGCGTGGTCAACATGGTCAAGGAACGGCTTCCATCGGACGTGGACTGTACGTGGAGAGGCCAACAGCTAGGTCCACGGCCGCAGCAAGTAAGTGCCTCCTTATTACGTGCAAAATAAATATTCCTCCACTTGACAGCGGGGACCCACCGGACGGGCCACTGTATTTTGTGAAAAAAACGACCCCCCTGACTGGTGGGACCCACCAGCTACATCTTCGCATGCAAGGAAGTGCGTCCGGGCAAAAAAACGATTCGCCCCCCTGACTGCTGGGACCCACCGGCTACATCTTCGCATGCAAGGAAGTGCCTGACAGTCGGGACCCACCTGGTCGAAACATACATAGCGTTGTCATTCTGGTCGTGAACGTGTACGTACATAGTGGTCAATGTAGAGGCGCGCACGTGTCGTAATAGAGGTGCGCACGTAGCATGTACACGTACATACAGCGGCCAGTGTGCAAGAAGGAAAATACGGCCACTGATACGTCCATTTTGCATCATGCTTTTATATCGATATTTATTGCACTATTGGCTATTATTACACATCATGTCACAATACTTATGCCTATTCTCTCTTATTTTACAAGGTTCACATAAAGAGGGAGAATGTCGGCAGCTGGAATTCTTGGCTGGAAAAGGAGCAAATATTAGAGACCTATTCTGCACATCTCCAAAAGTCCTGAAACTTCACAGGAGCACGTTTCAGAATATATGTAAAATATTGAGCGCAAAAAGTACCAGAGGGGGGCCACCCACCAGCCACGAGGGTGGGGACGCGCCCTACCCCCTGGGCGCGCCCCTGCCTCGTGGGCCTCCTGGTGGCCCTCCGATGCCCATCTTCTGCTATATGAGGTCTTTCATCCGAGAAAAAATCATAAGAAAGCTTTCGGGACGAGACTCCTCCACCACGAGGAGGAACCTTGGTAGAACCAATCTAGGGCTCCGGTGGAGCTGTTCTGCCGGGTAAACCTCCCTCCGGGAGGGGGAAATCATCACCATCATCATCACCAACGATCCTCTCATCGGGAGGGGGTCAATCTCCATCAACATCTTCACCAGCACCATCTCATCTCAAACATTAGTTCATCTCTTGTATCCAATCTTTGTATCCAAACCTCAGATTGGTACCTGTGGGTTGCTAGTAGTGTTGATTACTCCTTGTAATTGATGCTAGTTGGTTTACTTGGTGGAAGATTATATGTTTAGATCCGTTATGCATATTAATACCCCTCTGATTATGAATATGAATATGCTTTGTGAGTAGTTACGTTTGTTCCTGAGGACATGGGAGAAGTCTTGCTATTAGTAGTCATGTGAATTTGGTATTCGTTCGATATTTTGATGAGATGTATGTTGTCATCCCTCTAGTGGTGTCATGTGAACGTCGACTACATGACATTTCACCATTGTTTGGGCCTAGAGGGAGGCATTGGGAAGTAATAAGTAGATGATGGGCTGCTAGAGTGACAGAAGCTTAAACCCTAGTTTATGCGTTGCTTCGTAAGGGGCTGATTTGGATCCATATGTTTCATGCTATGGTTAGGTTTACCTTAATACTTCTTTTGTAGTTGCGGATGCTTGCAATAGGAGTTAATCATAAGTGGGATACTTGTCCAAGTAAGTGCAGTACCCAAGCACCGATCCACCCACATATCAAATTATCAAAGTACTGAACGCGAATCATATGAACGTGATGAAAACTAGCTTGACGATAATTCACATGTGTCCTCGGGAGCGCTTTACTTCATATAAGAGTTTGTCCAGGCTTGTCCTTTGCTACAAAAAGGATTGGGCCATCTTGCTGCACCTTATTTACTTTTATTACTTGCTACTCATTACAAATTACCTTATCACAAAACTATCTGTTACCGATAATTTCAGTGCTGGCGGAGAATACCTTGCTGAAAACCGCTTATCATTTCCTTGTGCTCCTTGTTGGGTTCGACACTCTTACTTATCGAAAAGGCTACGATAGATCCCCTACACTTGTGGGTCATCAAGACTCTTTTCTGGCATCATTGCCGGGGAGTGAAGCGCCTTTGGTAGGTGGAATTTGGTAAGGAAAAATTTATATAGTGTGCTGAAATTTACTGTCACTTGTTACTATGGAAAGTAATCCTTTGAGCGGCTTGTTCGGGGTATCTTCACCCCAACCGGTAGAGCAAATAGTTGCTCCTCAACCTACTGGACCTACTAAAAATGAAAATGTTTACTTCGAAATTCCTTCGGGTATGATAGAGAAACTGCTGGCTAATCCTTTTGCAGGAGATGGAACATTGCATGCCGACTTACACTTAATCTATGTGGATGAAGTTTGTGGATTATTTAAGCTTGCAGGTATGCCCGATGATGTTATCAAGAAGTAGGTCTTCCCTTTATCTTTGAAGGGAGATGCATTGACATGGTATAGGCTATGTGATGATATGGGATCATGAGACTACAAACGGTTGAAATTGGAATTACATCAGAAGTTTTATCCTATGCATCGTAATTATATATATAATTTTTGGCCTCGCGAAGGAGAAAGCATTGCTCAAGCTTGGGGGAGGCTTAAGTCAATGTTATATTCATGCCCCAATCATGAGCTCTCAAGAGAAATGATTATTCAAAACTTTTATGCTCGGCTTTCTGACAACAATCGCTCCATGCTCGATACTTCTTGTACTGGTTCCTTTATGATGAAGACTATTTAATTCAAATGGAATTTATTGGAGAGAATTAAACACAACTCTTAAGATTGGGATCTCAACGAAGGTAAGGAGTCAGGTATAACACCTAAGTTTGATTGTGTTAAATCTTTTATGGATACCGATGTTTTCCGTAAATTTAGCACTAAATATGGAATTGACTCTGAGATAGTAGCTTCTTTCTGTGAATCTTTTGCTACTCATGTTGATCTCCCTAAGGAGAAGTGGTTTAAATATAATCCTCCCATTGAAACAAAAGTAGTTGTACCTATTAAAGTTGAAGAAAAGACTATCACTTATAATGATCCTATTGTTCCTACTACTTATGTTGAGAAACCACCTTTCCCTGTTAGAATAAAGGATCATGCTAAAGCTTCAACTGTAGTTCGTAAAAGTAATATTAGAACTTATGCACCCCCTGAGCAAGTTAAAGTTGAACCTAATATTGCTATTGTTAAAGATCTCTTGGCAGATAATATTGATGGGCATGTTATTAACTTTTGTGATGAGACTGCTAGAATTGCTAAACCTGGTGCTAAAGATAAACATAGACCTGTGGTAGGAATGCATGTTATTTCTGTTAAAATAGGAGATCATTGTTATCATGGCTTGTGTGATATGGGTGCTAGTGCTAGTGCAATACCTATTTCCTTATACAAAGAAATTATGCATGATATTGCACCAGCTGAGATAGAAGATATCGATGTTACCATTAAGCTTGCTAATAGAGATACTATTTCACCAATTGGGATTGTTAGAGACGTTGAAGTCTTGTTTTGGAAGGCTAAATATCCTATTGATTTCCTTGTTCTTGGTTCCCCTTAAGATAGCTTTTGTCCCATTATATTTGGTATACCCTTCTTGAATACTGTTAATGCTAAGATAGATTGCAAGAAGGATGTTGTTACTATTGGTTTGGATGATATGTCTCATGAGTTTAATTTTTCTAAATTTCGTAGAAAACCCTGTGATGAAGAATTGCCTAATAAAGTTGCTGTGCCTCCTAATGATTCTTTAGAACAATATTTTCTAGACCATGAGAATGATATGTTTATGAATGAAAGAAGGGAAATAGATGAAGTATTCTTTAAACAAGGACCCATTCTGAAACACAATTTGCCTATTGAAATCCTAGGGGATCCTCCTCCACCCAAGGGTGATCCCGTGTTTGAGCTTAAACCTTTACCTGATACTCTTAAATATGCTTATCTTGATGAAAAGAAGATATATCATGTTATTATTAGTGCTAACCTTTCAGAGAAGGAGGAAGAAAAATTATTGAAAACTCTGAAGAAGCACTGAGTTGCTATTGGATATACTCTTGATGATCTTAAAGGCAGGGCATTAGTCCCACTCTATGTCAACACAAAATAAATTTGGAGGAAGATGCCAAACCAGTTCGTGATCATCAACGACGGCTGAATCCTAAGATGAAGAAGTGGTAAGAAAGGAAATACTAAAGCTTCTTGAGGCAGGTATAATTTATCCCGTTGCTGATAGTCAGTGGGTAAGTCCTGTCCATTGTGTCCCTAAGAAGGGAGGTATTACTGTCATTCCTAATGATAAAGATGAATTGATCAAAGAAATTATTACAGGTTATAGGATGGTAATTGATTTCCAAATTAAATAAGGCTACTAAAAAGGATCATTACCCCTTACCTTTTATCGATCAAATGCTAGAAAGATTATCCAAACATACACATTTTTGCTTTCTAGATGGTTATTCTGGTTTCTCTCAAATACCTGTGTCAGCCAGATCAATCAAAGACTCACTTTTACTTGCCCTTTTGGTACTTTTGTTATAGACGTATGCCTTTTGGTTTATGTAATGCACCTGCTACCTTTCAAAGATGCATGATGGCTATATTCTCTGACTTCTGTGAAAAGATTTGTGACGTTTTCATGGATGATTTTTCCGTCTATGGATCCTCTTTTGATGATTGATTAAGCAACCTTCACCGAGTTTTGCAGAGATGTGAAGAAACTAATCTTGTCTTGAATTGGGACAAGTGCCACTTTATGGTTAATGAAGGTATTGTCTTGGGGCATAAAGTTTCTAAAAGAGGTATTGAGGTTGATAAAGCTAGAGTTGATGCTATTGAAAAGATGTCGTGTCCTAAGGACATTAAAGGTATAAGAAGTTTCCTTGGTCATGCCGGTTTTATAGGAGGTTCATTAAGGACTTCTCAAAAATTTCTCGGCCTCTGACTAATTTATTACAAAAAGATATACCATTTGTTTTTTGATGATGATTGTGTAGAAGCATTTGAAATACTTAAGAAAGCATTGATCTCTGCACCTATTGTTCAGCCACCTGATTGGAATTTACCCTTTGAAATTATGTGTGATGCTAGTGATTATGCTGTAGGTGCTTGTTCTAGGGACAAAGAGTTGATAAGAAATTAAATGTTATTCAATATGCTAGTAAAACTCTAGACAATGCTCAAAGAAATTATGCTACTACTGAAAAAGAATTCTTAGCAGTTGTATTTGCTTGTGATAAGTTCAGACCTTATATTGTTGATTCTAAAGTAACTATTCACACTGATCATGCTGCTATTAAATATCTTATGGAAAAGAAATATGCTAAACCTAGACTTATTAGATGGGTTCTCTTGCTACAAGAATTTGATTTACATATTGTTGATTGAAAGGGAGCTGAGAACCCCATTGCAGACAACTTGTCTAGGTTAGAAAACGTGCTTGATGACCCACTACCTATTGATGATAGCTTTCCTGATGAGCAATTAAATGTCATAAATGCTTCTCATATGGCTCCATGGTATGTTGATTATGCTAATTACATTGTTGCTAAATTTATACCACCTAGTTTTACATACCAGCAAAAGAAAAGAAAAAAATTCTTCTATGATTTGAGACATTACTTTTGGGATGACCCACATCTTTATAAAGAAGGAGTAGATGGTGTTATTACACGTTGTGTACCTGAGCATGAATAGGAACAGATCCTACGCAAGTGTGATTCTGAGTCTTATGGAGGACACCACGCTGGAGATAGAACTGCATGTAAGGTATTGCAATCTGGTTTTTATTGGCCTACTCTCTTCAAGGATGCCCGTAAGTTTGTCTTGTCTTGTGATGAATGTCAAATAATTGGTAATATTAGTAGACGTCATGAAATGCCTATGAATTATTCACTTGTATTGAACCGTTTGATGTTTGGGGCTTTGATTATATGGGACCTTTTCCTGCCTCTAATGGATACACACATATTTTAGTTGCTGTTGATTACGTTACTAAGTGGGTAGAAGCTATTCCAGCTAGTAGTGCTGATCATAACACTTCTATTAAAATGATTAAAGAAGTTATTTTCCCGAGGTTTGGAGTCCCTAGATATTTAATGACTGATGGTGGTTCACACTTTATTCATGGTGCTTTCCATAAAATGCTTGCTAAATATGATGTTAATCATAGAATTGCATCTCCTTATCACCCACAGTCTAGTGGTCAAGTAGAGTTGAGCAATAGAGAGCTCAAATTAATTTTGCAAAAGACTGTTAATAGGTCCAGAAAGAATTGGTCCAAGAAACTTGATGATGCATTATGGGCTTATAGAACTGCATAGAAAAATCCTATGGGTATGTCTCCATATAAAATGGTCTATGGAAAAGCATGTCACTTACCTCTCAAACTAGAACATAAGGCATATTGGGCTATTAAAGAGCTCAACTATGGTTTTAAACTTGCTGGTGAGAAGAGGTTATTTGATATTAGCTCACTTGATGAATGGAGAACCCAAGCTTATGAAAATGCCAAGTTGTTTAAAGAAAAAGTTAAAAGATGGCATGACAAAGGGATACAAAATCGTGAGTTTAATGTAGGTGATTATGTATTGCTATACAACTCTCGTTTAAGATTTTTTGTAGGAAAACTTCTCTCTAAATGGGAAGGCCCCTATGTTATCGAAGAGGTCTATCGTTCCGGTGCCATAAAAATGAACAACTTCGAGGGCACAAATCCGAAGGTGGTAAACGATCAAAGAATTAAACATTATATCTCAGGTAATCCCATAAATGTTGAAACCAATATTATTGAAACTGTAACCCCGGAGGAATACATAAGAGACACTTTCCAGAATGTGTTAGACTCCAAAAATGAATAGGTATGTGGTACGGTAAGTAAATCGACTCCAAAACAATTTTAAGGCAATATTTCTCCGTTTTGGAATATTTAAAAAAATAGAAAAATAAGTAGCAGACTGGGAAGGACACGAGGGCCCCACGAGGGTGGTGGGCGCGCCCTACCCCCCTGGGCGCGCCCCCTACCTCATGTGCCTTCCGGACTCCATTTTCTTGCACGTTACGTGTTTTGGTTGGTAAAAATTCATTATATATTCTCCCGAAGGTTTTGACTCCCGAATCACGCAATTATCCTCTGTTTTCGTTTTGAGTTGTCCCGTTGCAGATTAAATCAACATGTCTTCCCAGGATTCGGAAGGAGAAAGCTATGTGGAGGATTACTTAGCAAATCCAAAGGTCTATGGAGATGTGGAACATGATGGATGGACCAGGAGGAA
Organism: Triticum urartu; assembly: GCF_003073215.2. NCBI lineage: Eukaryota > Viridiplantae > Streptophyta > Magnoliopsida > Poales > Poaceae > Triticum > Triticum urartu. Next base: position 176,320,350 of record NC_053022.1, on the reverse strand, counting down.
GAAGGACTATGAACCCAAAGGGAAGGAGGAGAAAAGCTCAGATGAAGATGAAGCACCATTACCTCAACCTGGGGACATGCACGTGGAGTTCAAAAAGTCAAGTCTCCCTGATAGGGTAAAGAAACCCAAGTTTGAGTTTATCCCTTTTCGTCTCTTGCAGGAATATAAGCAGGACCTATGTAAAAATATATTAACCCTGGAGTGGGAGATTGATGATCTGAGGGATCAAAATGCCGTCCTCAAGCGCAAATTAAGGGAGAAGCCTAAGCCATTAGCTAAGCCAACATCACCACCACCTTCTTCACCGACAAAGGAGACATAATCACTTGGGTATGGGCACTCCCCTTGGCAACTGCCAAGCTTGGGGGAGGTGCCCCGGTATCGTATCACAATCACAATTCCTACCTTTACCGTTTTTCTTAGTTTGATCCTATTAGTAGTATCTTGATCTAGTAGAATAAAGTTTATGGCATGATCTAGTTTTGAGTTTTGCTTTATGATCTCCCTTTGTAATCGAGTCCGTGAGTTATATATAATAAAGATTAGTGTTGAGTCAAGGGCTTGATTATTTTGCCATGATCTTGGGTGAATAAAAGAAAAGAAGAAAAGAAATAAAAAGTCCATATTGATCTTATTGAGAGTAATGACTTCACATAGAAAGAGTATAATGATTAAAAGTTGTTGGGAGTTGGCAGACATAGCTTTGGTCATTGTTGCAATTAATAGGAAGTAATAAGGAAAGAGAGGTTTTCACATATAGATATATTATCATTGACATCTTTTATGATTGGGAGCACTCATTAAAATATGACATGCCAAAGAGTTGATGTTGGACAAGGAAGACAACGTAATGAGTTATGTATTTCTTATATTTGAGATAAACTATGTTGTCATGGATCCTCTAACTTGTTGAGCTTGCCTTTCCCCCTCATTCTAGCCAAATTCTCAGCACCAAGTAGAAATACTACTTGTGCTTCCAAATGCCCTTAAACCAGTTTTGCCATGAGAGTCCACCATATCTACCTATGGATTGAGTAAGATCCTTCAAGTAAGTTGTCATCGGTGCAAAGCAATAAAAATTGCTCTAAATATGTATGATTGATTAGTGTGGGAGAAATAAGCTTTATACGATCTTGTGATGTGGAACTAATAAAAGTGACAGACTGCATAATAAAGGTTCATATCACAAGCGGCAATATAAAGTGACGTTCTTTCACATTGTGATTTTATACATCCAACCATAAAAGCGCATGGCAACCTCTGCTTCCCTCTTCAAAGGGCCTATCCTTTATTATTATCTTCTACCTTATGGAAGGGTCATGGTGATCTTCACCTTTTCTTTTTCATTTTATCCTTTGGCAAGCTCAGCATGTTGGAAAGAACATGATATATATATATATCTAATTGGATGTAGGGGAGTATGAACCATTATTGTTGACATTACCCTTGAGGTAAAAGGTTGTGGGGCAAAACTATAAGCCCATATCTTTCTTTCTGTCCGATTAAAACTCCGTAACCACAAGTATCGCGTGAGTGTTAGAAATTATGGAGGACTAAATGATAGTTGAGTATGTGGACTTGCTTTTTAGCTCTGACATAGACTCTTTCCGATGTTATGATAAATTGCAATTGTTTCAATGACTGAGATTATAGTTTGTCGGAGCCCAATAAGGTTTATGATTTATACTTTTGCATAGTGAATAGATCATCACTTGAACATAAGTAATCATATGACAAAATCTATATATGTTGCTATTATGAGAATAATCATGATGCCTTCATGTCTGTATTTTATTTTTATCGACGCCTCTACCTCTAAACATGAGGACATATTTATTGTTATCGGCTTTTCGCTTAAGGACAAGCGAGGTCTAAGCTTGGGGGAGTTGATACGTCCATTTTGCATCATGCTTTTATATCGATATTTATCGCATTATGGACTGTTATTTCACTTTATGTCACAATACTTATGGCTATTCTCTTTTATTTTACAAGGTTTACAAAAAGAGGGAGAATGCCGGCAGCTGGAATTCTGGGTTGGAAAAGGAGCAAATATTAGAGACCTATTCTGCGCAACTCCAAAAGTCCTAAAACTCCACAGAATTTCTTAAAACAAATAAAGAAAAATCCTCGCCAAAGATGAAGGCCAGGGGGCCCACACCCTGCTCACGAGGGTGGGGGGCGCCCCCCCCTAGGGTGCGCCCCCTACCTCGTGGGCCCCCTGGTGGCTCTCCGACGTCCATCTTCTCCTATATGAGGTCTTTCGATGAGAAAAAAAATAGGAAGGAACTTTTCGGGACGAGACTCCGCCGCCACGAGGCGGAACCTTGGCGGATCCAATCTAGAGCTCCAGCAGAGCTGTTCTGCCGGGAAAACTTCCCTCCGGCAGGGGGAAATCATCACCATCGTCATCACCAACGCTCCTCTTATCGGGAGAGGGCAATCTCCATCAACATCTTCACCAGAACCTTCTCATCTCCAAACCCTAGTTCATCTCTTGTATCCAATTCTTGTATCAAAGCCCGGGATTGGTGCTAGTAGGTTGCTAGTAGTGTTGATTACTCCTTGTAGTTGATGCTAGTTGATTTAATTGGTGGAAGATCATATGTTCAGATACTATATGCATATTATTAACCCTCTGATTATGAACATGAATATGCTTTGTGAGTAATTACGTTGGTTCTTGAGGACAAGGGAGAAGTCTTGCTATGAGTAGTCATGTGAATTTGGTATTCGTTTGATATTTTGATAAGATGTATGTTGTCTAGCCTCTAATGGTGTTATGTGAATGTTGACTACATAACACTTCACCATTATTTGGGCCTAGAGGAAGGCATTGGGAAGTAATAAGTAGATGATGGGTTGCTAGAGTGACAGAACCTTAAACCCTAGTTTATGCGTTGCTTCGTAAGGGGCTGATTTGGATCCACATGTTTCATGCTATGGTTAGGTTTAACTTAATACTTTTGTTGTAGTTGCGGATGCTTGCAATAGAGGTTAATCATAAGTGGGATGCTTTTTCAAGTAAGAACAGCACCCAAGCATCGGTCCACCCACATATAAAATTATCAAAGTATCGAACGCGAATCATATGAACGTGATGAAAACTAGCTTGACGATATTCCCATGTGTCCTCGGGAGCGCTTTTCCTATTATAAGAGTTTGTTCCAGCTTGTCCTTTGCTACAAAAGGATTGGGCCACCTTGCTGCACTTTATTTACTTTTGTTACTTGTTGCTCGTTACAATTTATCCTATCACAAAACTATCTGTTACCACTTATTTCAGTACTTGCAGAGAATACCTTGCTGAAAACCGCTTATCATTTCCTTCCGCTCCTTGTTGGGTTCGACACTCTTACTAATCGAAAGGACTACGATAGATCCCCTATACTTGTGGGTCATCACATAATCTCATAGTCAGAGGAATATTTATAAGTCATGAAGAAAGCAATAGCAATAAAACTTAACGATCATTATGCTAAGCTAACGGATGGGTCTTTTCCATCACATCATTCTCTAATGATGTGATCTCATTCATCAAATGACAACACATGTCTATGGTCAGGAAACTTAACCATCTTTGATTAACGAGCTAGTCAAGTAGAGGCATAGTAGGGACACTTTGTTTTGTCTATGTATTCACACATGTACTAAGTTTCCGATTAATAAAACTATAGAATGAATAATAAACATTTATCATGATATAAGGAAATATAAATAACAACATTCGCTTTGCGTCTAGGGCATATTTCCTTCAAAACCTATGGCCCTCGGGTCTATTTTCCATCATATAAGTTTCTGATCTACAATATTAGTTTCCGATCTACTCTTTCTACAATCTTTTACTTTCCGATCTATAAACCAAAAATACCAAAAATATTTAATTATCATTTCTCTATCTCTATGAGATATCACTGTTGCGAGTAACCATGAAGGGATTGACAGACCATTTATCACATTGGGTGCAAGTTGTTTGATTGTTTGTGCAGGCATTCAGTGACTTGTGCGTTGTCTCCTATTGGATTGATACCTTGGTTCTCGAACTGAGGGAAATACTTATCTCTACTTTGATGCATCACCCTTTCCTCTTCAAGGGAAAAACCAACGCAAGCTCAAGAAGCAGCAGGAAGAATTTCTGGCGCCGTTGCATGTTGAGGTAGCAGGAAGAAGCAGCAGGATACATTGAAAATCTCTTTTATGTAGTTCGTTGGTGAGATAACCTCGACGCCACCCAGTACTGGGGCGGGAGTTCGGGAGTATCGCCATAACTTGTATAACGGATGCTTTTCGAAGGTTGAGGTAGATGGTTTCTGAAGTTTTCTTGGTTACGTGTTGAAGGATGGATACAGTTGGATGTAGGATTCGCTAGATTTGGGTGAGATATTATGCTTCCCCTGTATCCCCAACACCTGATTGCATAACCGGAAAGGTTCGGGAGTTTCATAGGTGGGAATTCTTGTAGCTCTAGTTCTTCTTCCATGGATATTTGGTTTGAGATTGGGATTTCTTACCGAGTATTCGTTCTTGATCCGTACCTTGTTGATTTGTTTCTCTATATGAATTCTAAGTGGCTTCTCAAATTATGGATATGTGACCATTTCAAGAGGAATGCATTCGTTCATTTTGTTCGGATGTAAAGACTTTATGTTGCAACTTTCTTTCCGTTGGATTCAGCTTCATTTTATCTGTCAATGTGCTAACGGTGGTCAACCTCCTCAGGATGGCTCCCGCTAAGAGCACCAATCAGAATCAGAATCAAGATCCTCCACCACCTCCTCCTCCTCCGGAGGCATGGCAAGCTGTGATGGCCGCAACCAATGCAAACACATAGTTGATCATGCAAATTCTTCAAGAGCGCAATCAAGCGAACCAAGGCAACCAAGGCAACAATCAGAATCACTTTGCTACACTCAACCAGTTCCTTGCTAACGGGCCAAAGACTTTCAGCAATTATGTTGAGGCAACTGATGCTGACGATTGGCTCGTGGATCTGTGCAAGCATTTCAAGTGCAGTAACATTAGGCCTGAGGACTTTGTCAAGTTCGCATCCTTCCAACTCAAAGATCAAGCTGTAGAATGGTTCCAGCAGTACAAGGACTCCAGAGGTGGACGTGTTATTACCTGGGATGAATTCCATCAAGACTTCAAAGCTCATCATATTCCTCAGAGCATGGTTGAAAGCAAGCGTGAGGAATTCCGCAACCTGAAGCAAGACTCTTTGTCTGTCTATGACTACAACAAGTTGTTTCAGAAGCTCGCCCGCTTTGCTAAGCAGGACGTCCCTGACGAGAAGAGCATGATTTACCAGTTCAGGGGTGGTCTCAGAGAAGAAATCCAGCTAGCTCTTGTTCTCTTTGAGCCCTTGAGGTATGATGAGTTCTACAACATGGCATTGAAGCAAGAGGCCGCTCAACTAAGGTGTGATGCTTCCAAGAAGCGAGTCAGAGATGCTACTCCTTATTCCTCTACTCAAGTGGCCAAGCAGCAGAAGTATTGGCTTCCTCCTCCTCCGTTCCGTCAGTCGTATCAGAAGAGCAAAGGTGGTAGTGGATCTTCCCACCCACCCAACCCTGGCTTTCAGAACAAGACTTCGTCTCAAGCTCCAAGATCAAGTGCTCCGTATCACCATCCGCTTTCAGAGGTCACGTGCAACAAGTGCCAACAGAAGGGTCACTATGCCAACAAATGCTTCAATCAGAGGCGTCTTCCTCCTCCTCCTGTGAGATCGGCAAGTACAGCTATGGTCAAGCATAACACCAAGTCCGCCAAGGTCAACTTGCTGAATGCAGCTCAGGCAGAGGACTCGTCAGATGTCATCATGGGTAACCTTCCTGTTAACAACATTCCTGCTAAAGTTCTTTTTGACACTGGTGCATCGCATTGTTACATCTCGAGACCATTTGTTTCTAAGCATGAGTTGCCTTTACAAGATTTGCCTAGACAGTTATCTGTTGTTTCTCCGGGTAAATTCATGAATGCAAGCGCTATGGCCCCGGATGTTACTATCACGTTGGGCAATTACAAGTTTCTCTCTTCTCCGGTGGTTCTTGGTAACTCAGATATTGATCTTATTCTCGTAATGGATTGGCTTTCTAAGCACAAGGCGCATCTTGATTGTGCAGCCAGGCAGATCCAATTGACTCATTCGTTTGAAGATGTAATTGTCTTTGACGCTCGTGATGGTACCATCCGTCTGTTTTCTCTCAATGAGAAGGGTGAACTGGATGCTATCTCGCAAATTCCAGTCGTTTGCGAATATCAAGACGTCTTTCCAGAAGAGCTTCCAGGAATGCCTCCGCACCGGCCAGTTGAATTCGTTATTGATCTTGAGCCTGGCACGGAACCAGTGTGCAAGCGTCCTTACAAGCTCGGACCTGAAGAGTTGAAGGAGCTGAAGAAGCAACTCGATATTCAAGAGAGAATGGGCCTCATCCGACCTAGTTCGTCTCCGTGGGGTTGTGATGTTCTTTTTGTGAAGAAGAAGGATGGAACGGACCGACTTTGTGTTGATTACCATCCATTGAACAAGAATACCATCAAGAACAAGTATCCACTTCCCAACATTAAAGAGCTGTTCGAACAACTCAAAGGTGACCAAGTATTCTCCAAGCTTGATCTCCGTATGGGTTATCATCAGATTCGAATCCGCGAGCAAGATATCCCCAAGACGGCTTTCAGGACAAGCTATGGGTCATATGAATACACTGTCATGTCTTTTGGCCTTGTCAACGCTCCTCCAACGTTCTCTCGCATGATGAACTTCATCTTCAACGCCTACACCAATGACTTCGTTTTGGTCTATCTCGACGACATTCTGGTCTTTTCGAAGAACAAGGAAGATCATGCCAAGCACTTGCGTTTGGTACTCGATAAGCTGAGGGAACATCAGTTCTACGCCAAGTTCTCCAAGTGCGAATTTTGGCTCGATAAGGTTCTTTATCTTGGTCATATCATCTCTGCCAAGGGCATTGCGGTGAATCCTGAGAAGGTGTCTGCAATTGTGAATTGGGAACCTCCTTAGAACGTGAAGCAACTCCGTAGCTTCCTCGGTCTCGCAAGCTACTGTCGAAGATTCGTTGAAAACTTTTCTAAGATCGCGAAGCCTCTCTCAAATCTTCTCTAGAAGCACGTCAAGTACGTTTGGTCTCCGGAGTGTGACATTGCTTTCAACACTTTGAAAGAGAATTGGTCACTGCTCCAGTTCTGACTCCGCCTGATGAATCCAAGCCGTACGAGGTCTTTTGTGATGCCTCTCTCCTAGGTCTTGGCGCAGTGTTGATGCAAGAGAAGAAAGTTGTTGCTTATACCTCTCGCCAGCTGAATCCCAATGAGAAGAACTACCCCACTCATGATCTTGAGTTGGCGGCAGTTGTGCATGCTCTTTTGACTTGGAGACATCTCTTATTGGGAAGAAAAGTGGACATCTTCACTGACCACAAGAGTCTCAAGTACATCTTCACTCAGCCTAATCTCAACCTCAGGCAGACTCGATGGGTCAAAATGATTCAATAGTATAATCCGAGTATCGAGTATACTACAGGCAAGGCCAATGTGATTGCTGACGCATTGAGCAGGAAGGCTTACTGCAATAGTCTTATTCTCAAGCCTTATCAACCCGAGCTTTGTGAAGCTTTCCGCAAACTTAATCTGCAAGTTGTTCCTCAAGGTTTCCTCGCCAACCTTCAAGTCTCTCCTACCTTGGAAGACCAGATTCGCCAAGCCCAGCTTCTTGATGCTATGGTGAAAAAGGTGAAGATTTGGATTGCCAAGAGTCAACCCAAGTACAAGTGCTACCGCCTTGATGATAAGGATACTCTCTTCTTCGAGAAACGTATTGTTGTGCCCAAAGGTGATCTTCGTAAGGTTATCATGAACGAGGCTCACAATTCTCTCCTCTCCATCCACCCTGGGAGCACGAAGATGTATCAGGACCTCAAGCAAGCTTATTGGTGGACTCGAATGAAGCGCGAGATTGCTCAGTTTGTGAATGAGTGTGATGTCTGCAGAAGAGTGAAAGCAGAACACCAAAGGCCAGCTGGTCTCCTCCAACCTCTTGCCATTCCAGAATGGAAGTTCGATCACATTGAGATGGACTTCGTAACTAGGTTTCCAAAGTCCAAACGTGGCAATGATGATATATTCGTTGTTATCGACAAACTCACTAAAGTGGCTCACTTTCTGACTATCAAAGAGTTAGTCACTGCAGCTCAATTGGCGGAACTCTATACCTCTCGGATTGTCTCTCTGTATGGTATTCAACAAGTGATCTCTTCAGACCGTGGCAGCATCTTTACCTCCAAGTTTTGGGATTCTTTTCAGAAGGCCATGGGCACCAACATCCACTTCAGTACAACTTTCCATCCTCAAACTAGCGGTCAAGTCGAGCGTGTCAACCAGATTCTTGAAGATATGCTCAGGGCGTGTGTGATCTCCTTCGGCATGAAGTGGGAGGGTTGTCTTCCATATGCTGAATTCTCCTACAACAACAGTTTTCAAGCAAGTTCCGGCAAGGCCCCATTTGAAATCCTATATGGCAGGAAGTGCCGTACCCCTCTCAACTGGTCTGAAACCGGTGAACGTCAGCTTCTCGGAAATGACTTAATCACAGAGGCAGAGGAAATGTGCAAAGTCATTCGAGATAACCTCAAAGCAGCCCAATCCCGCCAGAAGAGCTACTATGATAGTAAGCAACGTGATTTGGCTTTCGAGATCAGAGATCATGTTTACCTCCGCGTCTCCCCTATGGAAGGTACTCGTTGCTTCGGTATCAAAGGGAAGCTTGCCCCTAGATACGTGGGACCTTTCAAGATCGTCAGCAAGAGAGGCGATCTCGCCTATCAACTCGAGCTTCCTTCAAACTTTGCAAATGTTCATGACGTGTTCCATGTCTCTCAGCTTCGAAAGTGCTTCAAGACTCCTGACCGCACCATCAACTTCGAGGACATTGAGCTCCAAGAAGATCTCTCTTATCGTGAGCACCCCGTGGCTATTCTTGAAGAGACTGAACGCAAGACTCGCAACAAGTCAATCAAATTCCTCAAAGTCAAGTGGTCACACCATTCCGACCGTGAAGCTACCTGGGAACGCGAGGATCACCTCCGTTCTGAATACCCGGCGTTCTTTCAGTCCTAGATCTCGGGACGAGATCCTTTCGTAGTGGTGGAGTGTTGTAACACCCCGGATATGATTTACCCAATATGTACTCCAACTCTTGCCGTTTCCGGCGTTAAGTTATTTTATTTTATCGGGTTCGGGTTTTTGTCTTCGTGTGTTGTTATCATTGTCACGCATCTCATATCATGTCATCATGTGCATTGCATTTGCATACGTGTTCATCTCATGCATTCGAGCATTTTCCCCGTTGTCTGTTTTGCATTCCGGCGCTTCGTTCTCCTCCGGCGGTCATTCCAACCTTTATTTTGTGTGTGGGGATTAAACATTTCCGGATTGGACTGAGACTTGCCAAGCGGCCTTGGTTTACTACCGGTAGACCGCCTGTCAAGTTTCGTACCATTTGGACTTCGTTTGATGCTCCAACGGTTAACCGAGGGACCGAAAAGGCCTCGTGTGTGTTGCAGCCCAACACCCCTCCATTTTGGCCCAAAACCCACCAAAGCCCTCTCCATCATCTAGAGCGTTCGATCATGATCGCACCATTGGACTTCTTTATGCTCCAACGGTACGAGACCAAAAGCCCGTGTGTGTGCACCAAATCACCCCTATTTGGCCCTAAACCACCAAACCTCTCCATCTAGAGCGTTGATCACGATCGCGTGGCCGAAAACCGCACCTCATTTGGACTCTCCTAGCTCCCTCTATGCCTATATATAGACCCTCATTCCAAATCTCGATCCCCTCCTCAAAACCCTAAAAAAAACACCTCGCCCGCCGACACATCCGTCCGCCGGACAACGTCCGCCACCGCCTCCGCCAACCGGGGCGCGCACGGTGGCCCATCGCCGCCTTCCTCCGCCGCCGGCCCGGGAGGCCCGAGCCGGGCCCCCGAGCCCATCGCGGCCACCGCCGCCATCTTCGCCCCGCCTCCCTCTTCGACCGCCCCCACCATCTCCGCCGCGCCGACCGCGCGCCGCCTCGCACCTCGCCGGCCGAGCAAGCTCCGCCGCGGCTGCTTCCTCCCGCCGGTGCCGACCACCGCCGCCACCAGCGCCCGAGTACGCCGCCACCGCGCCTCCGTCCTCCCCATCGCTCCCTCTCCTTCCTCCTCACTCGCCACAGCAAGTCCGGCCACCGCACTCCATTTTCGACGGACCTCGAGCTGCTACAGTGCATCTACAGTGCCAGATCTGAGATCTAAAACTCGCGGTTGACTTTTTATCCCGAAACCCTAATAATTTGCTATGTTCATCGTGCCGTAACTCCTCATCCGTAGCTCCGTTTTGGGCATATAGCATATCAAAATGTTCATCTCAGAGAGTACATCATTTCATCTCATTGCATCATTTTCATTTGAGTTCATCTTGATGCCCGAAATGCTGTTAGAAGAATGCTATTTGAGATAATTGTCAGATCTGCTGCTCCAATTATATTTGTCATTTTTGCCATGATTATTGTGTGCATGATATGCCCTGAGCTCTACATGTGTTTTGTTATATGTTTTGCCATCTATCCAGAGGTGCAACCCATGTATTTTTGTGATGTGTGTGGTGACTAGCACAAGCTTGCAAAGTGGTGCACTTGGTAATGCTGATTTCAGGGACTTAGCATTTCCACTAAGTCCTTGGACTGTTTATCTCATATGGCCATATGTTCATGTTGTTTCCTAGTGATCCGTGCCTCTTGAGGATGATCAGTAAGGATGTTTTGTTAATCTTGTAGTGCTCTATCCATCCATGTTGTTTGCAATTATGGAGCACCCTAGCTTGAGTCAATCGAGCCTACTTTTTCTATTTCGTAATCTGGGCAGATTGTCTACTATTTGCCGGTGATGATTGTAGTTGATCCGTGCATACTATGCTATTGCATTTAGCTGAATGTGTATCTATGGGTGTATGCTAGATTGTCATGACTTGCTCTGTATGAGTGCATCGAGCTCGTAAACATGCCTACTTGATATCTTCAGCATGCTCCAGTTTTCACTAAGTCTGAGAACTGATTATGTTTTTGCCATGTTCACATGCTTGCAATTGTATTTTCTGATCCCTTTTGGCTCAAGGTCACTAAGGGACTTTTGTTAAGCTCTTTGAGTAGCTCCATGCCATGCTTTACTTTGCCATGTTCAGGTCCTGTAGCATATTTTCATGCTCCAAAGAGTGCTATCTGATCTGAAATTCCAGACAAGTGTTAATTTCACCAAGTCTGAGATCTGTTTACCATATGCATTTTTGCCATGCTTGTTTGAACCTGTTAATGGATGAATTGGCCGTAGCTCAGTGCTAGACTTTTGTTAAGCATCATGAATGCATCCCTGCCATGTATTGTCATGTTTGGGTGCTGTAGCATGTTCATTGCATTTAGATGGCTACTTGCTGTAAATCGCAGAACCGGTGTCATATTTGAATCGCTTGCCATTTCCAAACCGTAACTCCGATTCCGGTTCTTTATATCGTTTTCAAGCGATTTCATCTCATCTTTCCAGTGGCACACTTGGATCCAAGTTGAGGCCAGGTTCATGCATTCCTTGTCAAATCTTGCATATGCATCCCGCATCGCATCCCGCATAGCATATCATCATTGCATCATATTGTTTGATCCTTGCACGTGGTTGATTGTGTCCTTGTTGCTTGTTTGTCTTGTTTGGGTAGAGCCGAGACGAGTTCGCTAACGAGGAGCCCGTTGAGTTTGCTTTCGAGGATCCAGTCAACTCTGACAACTTTGCAGGCAAGATGATCATACCCTCGAAATCACTACTATCTTTGCTATGCTAGATGCTCGCTCTTTTGCTATGCCTATGCTACGATGCCTACCACTTGCTTAAGCCTCCCAAATTGCCATGTCAAACCTCTAACCCACCATGTCCTAGCAAACCGTTGATTGGCTATGTTACCGCTTTGCTCAGCCCTCTTATAGCGTTGCTAGTTGCAGGTGAAGATTGGAGACCGTTCCTTGTTGGAACATTATTTACTTGTTGGGATATCATTATATTGCCTTATTAATGCATCTATATACTTGGTAAAGGGTGGAAGGCTCGGCCTCTCGCCTAGTGTTTTGTTCCACTCTTGCCGCCCTAGTTTCCGTCATATCGGTGTTATGTTCCCGGATTTTGCGTTCCTTACGCGGTTGGGTTATAATGGGAACCCCTTGATAGTTCGCCTTGATTAAAGCTTTTCCAGCAATGCCCAACCTTGGTTTTACCATTTGCCACCTAGCCTCTTTTTCCCTTGGGTTTCCGGAGCCCGAGGGTCATCTTATTTTAGCCCCCCGGGCCAGTGCTCCTCTGAGTGTTGGTCCAACCGAGCGATGTCCGGGGCTACCAGGGGCAACTCTGGGCTGGCCTACCCGACGTCTGGCTCATCTGAGTGTGCCCTGAGAACGAGATATGTGCAGCTCCTATCGGGATTTGTCGGCACATTCGGGCGGTGTTGCTGGTCTTGTTTTAACCTGTCGAAGTGTCTTGAAGAACCGAGATACCGAGTCTGATCGGAACGTCTTGGGAGGAGGTCTATTCCTTCGTTGACCGTGAGAGCTTGTCATGGGCTAAGTTGGGACTCCCCTGCAGGGATTTGAACTTTCGAAAGCCGTGCCCGCGGTTATGGGCAGATGGGAATTTGTTAATGTCCGGTTGTAGATAACTTGAACCTTAACTTAATTAAAATGAATCAACTGCGTGATTACCTGATGGTCTCTTCTCGGCGGAGTCCGGGAAGTGAACACGGTGTTGGAGTAATGCTTGCGCAGGTTGTTCTCTAGTTATTCTTCGCGCTTTGCCCTCTTCTCGCTCTCTTTTGCGAAACAGGTTAGCCACCATATATGCTAGTCGCTTGCTGCAGCTCCACATATTACCTTGCCTTACCTATAAGCTTAAATAGTCTTGATCGCGAGGGTGCGAGATTGCTGAGTCCCTGTGGCTCACAGATTACTTCCAAACCAGATGCAGGGCCTGATGACTCCTTCCAGATGACGCGCTTGAGCTCAAGTGGGAGTTCGACGAGGACTCTACGCCGATACTACGTGTCTTCCTGATGATCAGTAGTGGTGCCCAGTTGGGGTGATCGGGACCGTGTCGCATGTTGGGTTATCTTTTATTTTGGCGCCGTAGTCGGGCCATGAGTGTTTGAATGTTGTAATGCTATTTATGTACTTGATTGACGTGGCGAGTGTAAGCCAACTATGTATCTCCCCTTTATTATTTATATTACATGGGATGTTGTGAAGATTGCCTAACTTGCGACATTGCTTTCAATGCGGTTATGTCTCTAAGTCGTGCCTCGACACGTGGGAGCTATAGCCGCATCGAGGGCGTTACCTTTATTATTTATATTACATGGGATGTTGTGAAGATTGCCTAACTTGCGACATTGCTTTCAATGCGGTTATGTCTCTAAGTCGTGCCTTGACACGTGGGAGCTATAGCCGCATCAAGGGCGTTACAGAGATCTACGTCAAGTCGAGACATACCAAGTACCCATCGTAAACTCTCATCTCTTGCATTACATTATTCGCCATTTGCCTCTTGTTTTCCTCTCCCCCACTTCTAAAATGATTTTCGAAAAAATTGCCTTTTTCGCCCTTCTTTCGTTCATCTTTTCGTTTGCCCTTATGTCTTACTTGGTTTGTTTGCTCGTTTGCTTTGTATAATTGTGTGTTTATTGAAATTCAGAACCAAAGGTTTATGGATCTTCATCCACTTGCTAATAAGAGATCCAATTATGATAAACCAATTTCTAGTGATCTGAGTGCTCTAGATTATATTTATGTAGCTTTACTTGAGATCCGTGAATCTGAAAATGCTGATGAAGTGCTTTATGAAGTGATTCACGATAGATCTTTGAATGAAAATCATGATTGCAATGATGTTATCATAAATTCTATTAATGTAAATTATGTTAATGATATGCAAAACCCTAAGCTTGGGGATGCTAACTTTGTTATGTCTACTACTTGTTGCAATGATCATGATTGGGGTGATTCTTCTTATGATCTTGAAAATTTATTTATGCCCCATGATGATTGTGAGATTGATAATAATGTTTGCAATAATATTGAAAGTGGGTTTGGAAGATTGTCAACTTTAGATCCCACATATTTGTAGAATATTCAATCTTATGAATTTTTCGATAAAAGTGGGTTTGGAAAGGTCATGACTTTAGTTAATGATGATCCCACTATTTTGGAAGAGTGTCAACTTTGCATGCATGTGGATCATGTAGAGAATAATTTATGTGATAGCTATATTATTGAATTTGAATATGATCCTACATGTAATTGTTATGAGAGAGAAAAATATTGTTGTGAAAATTTCCATGTTAGTAAATTACCTCTCTTCATGTTGAGATTGCTATCGTCTCTTTCTTCTTTGTTGCATATGCTAGTTTTTTCTTGCCTTGATAATTTGTTTGCTTATGAAATACCTATGCATTGGAAGTATGTTAGACTTAAATGTGTTTTTCACATGTTTTATGATGCTCTCTTTGTGCTTCAATTCTTCTCTTTTATGTGAGCATCATTGAAATTATCAATGCCTAGCTAAAAAGGCTTTAAAGAAAAGTGCTTGTTGGGAGACAACCCAATATTTTTCCTTGCTGTTTTTCAATAAATAATTCATCTAGCCTCTGGTTAGATGTAGTTTTCTTTTTAATTAGTGTTTGTGCCAAGTAAGACCTTTGGGATAGCTTACGGTGATAGTTGATTTCATCTTGCTGAAAAACTGAAATTTGAGCGCCCAGGAAAATAATTTACATTTTTAGAGAAGCGTGCTTTCGAGTTGATTCTATATGTACAAGATTAATAAACAAATTGCTTAGGTTTTCCTAATTTTTCAAAATTTGTGGAGTTACAAAAGTATTCGAAATATCCAAATTACTACAGACTGTTCTGTTTTTGACAGATTCTGTTTTCCTTGTGTTGTTTTCTTATTTTGATGAATCTATGAGTAGTATCGGGGGGTATGTGTCGGTGCAACAAACCATGAGTCTGTTGCGCAGACTATGCACAGGCACGGGAACATGGTTGAAGCACTAGCCCAAGTCGGAATACAAGAAACCAAGAGATTCGGAGAACCAACAAGCAGATCAGAGACCAAGAACGAGCCAAGGAATCAGGATGTCGTCAAGAGAAGAATATTCCCTTGCCAGGCAGGAGAGCTCGGCAAGGGGCGAGGCCACCCGGGAAGCAGACAGCCAAAACACCCAGGCAGGGCCTGCCGGGGGCTCACGGAGGCAGAACCGCCTCACCAACCACTCCAACACGACCCATGTCATCGATCAGTGCGGTATCAAGCCGCAAAGTGGTTAAGTGGCAGCCATTCGCCACATGGCAGCCATTTCCCACAAGAGAAACCCACAGATGACACCCGTCCTGCGACGTGTCAAGAGAACAGGTGCGGAGCTGGCAAGATAGCCCGGCAAGCCTTGTCGGGCAACCAATGATGTGACGTTAAGCGGTGCATTTAATGCGCCCTGTCAGCCCGCAGAGTTAGGTATGATAGCACTGTTTGCTATCTTATCAGTGCATAATGAATACTTTGCCACTGTGGTTACCCATTGATCTATAAAAGGAGGCCCATGGCAACCATAGAAAGGGTTAGAAGGTTGGATAACTCACACACCCATACACGCGTAGTCGCTGCTGCCTGAGGCAACCCCTGTCGGGCAAGTTACTGCGCACCACCACCACCTTTTCCACCATAAATCCACCAAAGTAGGAGTAGGGTTTTACGCCTCGCGGCGGCCCGAACCTGGGTGAATTTCCCGTGCGATCTCTGCCGCACTACCCCCATGCTCGTCTGCTCTTTGTGCAATGCGTCGCCCCATGCCGAACCAGCAAGGGACCTCCTAGTCCCATAGGTTGTCGTGGTTTCCCGTGAAATCTTTGGCGCGCCAAGTAGGGGGCTCGCTTGCGCGAACCGGAAGGCATGCATAGCGCACCATATTCACCACCATCTTCATCTTCCTTGACGCCATCGACCATGGCGCCTAAGAAGAAGCCCAGTCCTCCAGCTCATCCATCCACCTCGAACGCTCCGCTGCCTGCGGCCTCTAACAATGCGGGGGCTGTGGAGGCGTACGAGGGCGTGAATGCTGCTAGGGAAGTGGTCGGAGCAGGCGGTGCCACCACCACGTCCCCCGCGGACGACGTAGTAGCAGGAGGTGCCGGAGGAGAGCCACATCAGCAGCGCCCCGACGGCCACGCTCCCCAAGGTACGGGTGAGGGAGCCACTCCATATGCGCCCCTCTCCCCCATCGACGGGCACAGCCGCAGCAACGGTGCTCGGACCGGGGCGAACCCCCGCCCTCTGGTCACCCCCACCATGGGCGCGGTCACATCACATACACCTCCCCTGGGACGGGCCGACCAAGCTGCTGCGCCCGACTCAAGCGCTTTCGGCGCACCATGCCCAGGTAGTCGCCTCGCAGCAGCGGTGGGGGCGCAGCGCTACCGTCGCTAGCACCGCCAGGAGCCGAGAGATGGTACGATCGACTTCATCAACATGCATGCCAAGTACTGCTTCAGAGGCCATGGTGCGAGCCCAGCTGTTGCTCAGGTTTCCGCCGGCGGCCGAGCAGATGGACCGAATGGCGTGCCACCATCCAAAGTTTGCTTGGTTTCACCAAAGTTGGGGGCCCACGGCGAGGTGGTCCACCATGACCTCCCCAAGTGACAGCAACAGCTCGTGCTGCTGACCGCATGGAAGGGGCCATCCCCATGGTGCAATCCCCGCTGCGGAAGCCAGTACGAGCGCAACAGAATCAAGACCCCGACGATGTCTTGATGGCCTCTCCTGACCCTCGAGCACGTCTAGGCCAACGTTGAGCCCAGGAGGATTGGCGAAGAGGAGACGCGCGCATCGTCGAGCAGAACTGTGACGACCTCCATCGAACCGACAGGTACGACGGCCCCAACATCGACGAGCCTGCACTCGGTGTTGGCAGGTGCCTACCTTTCAAGGTTGGCTACCGTGCCTTTACACGAGAGTTGCGGCAAGTCCGTTGGCCGTCCGTTCGCACGTCCAAGCCAGAGATACCTGAGAAGTATGATGGGAGGCTGAACCAGGCAGAGTTCCTGAGCATCTACACCATCGCTATTCAGGTTTCCGGGGGAAGAGATGAGAAGGTGTTTGCCAACTACTTCCCTTTGGCTCTCAAGTCGAATGTGAGGTCTTGGCTGATGCACCTACCGGAGAACTCCATTTCATCATGGGCTGACCTGTTGAAAGGATCCAGAAGAGGTGTCTAGAGGGGGGTGATTAGACCCTCAACAAAGAAAATAGCAGTTTTTAATTTCTTTAAGTTAAGGTGGAGTTTTAGCACAAGTTTAAACATTCACAATATATTTCAAGGAAGCATGGCAAGAGTATATGAGCAACAGAAAGTAAAGCATGCAATTTGCAAGAAGGTAAAGGGATGGGATTGGAGTGTGCAAACGCAATTGGAGACGCGGAGATTTTTGGCGTGGTTCCGATAGGTGGTACTATCGTACATCCACGTTGATGGAGACTTCAACCCACGAAGGGTAACGGTTGTGCGAGTCTACGGAGGGCTCCACCCACGAAGGGTCCACGAAGAAGCAACCTTGTCTATCCCACCATGGCCATAGCCCATGAAGGACTTGCCTCACTTGGGTAGATCTTCACGAAGTAGGCGATCTCCTTGCCCTTACAAACTCCTTGGTTCAACTCCACAATCTTGACGGAGGCTCCCAAGTGTCACCTAAACAATCTAGGAGACACCACTCTCCAAAAGGTAATAGATGGTGTGTTGATGATGAACTCCTTGCTCTTGTGCTTCAAATGATAGTCTCCCCAAGACTCAACTCTCTCTCTCATAGATTTGGATATGGTGGAAAGATGATTTGAGTGGAAAGAAACTTGGGGAAGGCTAGAGATCAAGATTCATGTGGTTGGATTGGAATTGGTCTCAACACATGAGTAGGTGGTTCTCTCTCCGAAAATGAATGCTGGAATTGTAGTCACGTTCTGATGCCTCTCTCTATCTCTAATGGAGAGGACGGTGGAGGGGTATATATAGCCTCCACACAAAATCTAACTGTTACACACAATTTACCAAACTCGGTGGGACCAAATAGTGAAACTCGGTCAAACCGATATGGTTCAAAATGTGAATGTTAGGCTTCTCGGTGGGACCGATATGATCAACTCGGTGGGACTGATGTGCTAGGGTTAGGGTAAAACCTCAACTCGGTTTGACCGATTACACCAACTCGGTGGGACCGATTTTGGTAATAAACAAATAGAGAGTTGGTCAGGCAAACTCGGTGGGACCGACTGCATATCTCGGTGGGACCGAAATAAATGCAACAGGCAACAGAGAGTTTGCAAGCCCATCTCGAGGAGACCGAGATCCCATCGGTGAGACCGAAATGATTAGGGTTTCTGGCAGTGGCTATGTCAAATGAACTCGGTGGCGCCGGATGGATCAACTCGATGGGGCCGAGTTTGTCTTTAGGTTTAGCACAAATGTGGAAGTGAGAAAGTGGTTGAGGGCTTTGGAGCATATCACTGAGCACTTTGAGCAAGCAAGTCATTAAGAAACACCTCATCCCCTTTTAATAGTATTGACTTTTCCTATGGACCCAATGTGATCTTGGATCACTAAAATAGAAATGAAGAGCCTTGAGCTTTTGCCAATCTTATGTCCTTAGCTTCTTGAAGGGGTTCCACATCCTCTTGTCCATGCCATGCCATGCCTTTGTTGAACTTTTTGAAATAAGTTAGATAAAAATATTAGTCCAACAAGAGATATGTTGACATTAATTACCAAAATCACCCAGCGAGCACTTGAGCTTTCACCTATGCCATGTGTTCATTGGCGCTTTCACAGGCGGTCATCAGGAACCCGGCAGGCCCAGCGATTTGTAGCTTCTCCAGCCGAAAGAAGGCGAAACCCTCCGTAAGTATTTATAGAGATTCGGCAAAGTTCATAGGAATATTCAAAATATCCATCCGGAAGCTGTAATAGCTGCCTTCCAGTCCAATGTGCGCAACCGTCATATCCGTTCCAAGATGAACACGCGGTTGCCCAAGACTGTTAAGGAGCTTTACACACTAGTGCATAAGTGCACTAGGATGGAGGAGGTAAGGAAGTTGCCCGGAGAGGAATATTGCACCAATGTTGAATCAGAAGATGATGATGAATCAACTAGTCTGAAAAAGAGCAAGAAGCGCAGTAAGAAGCGGAGAGATAAAACAGTGATGACCGTTAAAGGATCGGGTACGCCTAGTACCGGCAAGAAGGCCAAAGCTGAGGTCCCCTGCAAGGAAGCTGTCGTGTGAACTGATTGCCGGGAAGCCGCTGCCGCTGAGAAAGCCGGGAAGGGTGATGGCTCGTACTACAAGATTATATGAAATGAGACAAGGAAACAGAAGGCAGAGTATATGAAACAAGACAAGGAAACGGGTCAGAATGTTGCTGGCGGTAAGAGCGAAGGTGGTGAAGTAGGCCGCCCCGGCAAACCCTTTCAGAGCCAAGGAAATACCACCAAAGGTCGAGAGAACGAAACCTGTGATGATGAGAGTGATGGAGGGGATGAAGAGGATACCAGTGAGCAGGAGTTTCAAAAGGCCATACACGCCATGTGCATTGACGGAGGTGCATCTTTGCACGCTTCTCACCGCTGACTCAAAGGTGGGCACGAGAAGTCAATGTCATGGAGCCAGCGCCAGAGGCCCGGAAGCCACTCAAATGGTCTCGTACGCCCATCATCTTCGACGAAGAGGACCATCCTGGCCGTACCACTACAGTAGGATGTTTGCCGTTGTTGGTCTCTCCAACAATCCGCAGCCTCAAGGTCACAAAGATGTTGGTGGACAATAGGGCCGGGTTGAATCTGATTCCCCAGCAGTCATCAACAAGCTTCAGATAGGAGAAGAAGAGCTAGAGGTTACCGGCATGTTTCAAGGAGTTAATCCCGGCAGGATCCATCCCAAGGGAAAGATCACGTTGCCGGTAACGGTTGGGGGAGAGCTAAACTACCGGACTGAGAGGATTGTGTTTGATGTGGTTGATCTCCCCCTGCCGTAAAATGGGATTCTTGGACGCCCAGCTCTGGCTAAGTTCATGGAGGCATCCCATTATGCAATAATACTTTGAAGATTCCTGGGCCACTAGGAGTCATCACTATCCCATCAGATGAGAAGGATGCAATCATTTGTGTGGAAAAGATGTACCGGGACGCGATCGCAGCAGAGGCAGTGGCCGCCCCCGCCAAGGAAAGTAAAGGGAAGAAAAGAGACTGTAGGGACTTCGGCAAAGAGTCCGGGAAGCGTGCCCCACCGAGTGCACGGCACCCGTTGACGACGTATCGGAGTGTTCTAATAGCTAGAGATCCAAGGTCGCTGCACCCCAAGTGAAGAAGGTCCCGGTAGGGCTGGCTGGCATTGATGGTACTTTTACTATCAACGCCACCCTCGACGACTGTCGGATCCGGGGTTTTGCAAACCCTTGAGAGGTTCGAACTCTGGGGTGCCTACGAAGAACTCGTCCTCCCAAGTCGGCCTGCTCAATGATTCCAAGGCCTAGCTCAACAAACCCAAGGGACAAGAGACACAACAGTTTATCCTGGTTTGGGCCACCTTGCGGTGTAATACCCTACTCCTGCTTTGTGGTGGATTGCGTCGAGTGGCTGAGGATGAACTAGTACAGTGGTGGAACAGCCTCAGGAGGTGAGGTGTTCTTGCGCTCGATGAGCTGGTGAGCTGGTCAGGGTGGAATGGATACGATCCCCTCTATGGTGGTGGCTAAGTCCTATTTATAGTGGCATTGGTCCTCTTCCCAAAATGTAGGCGGGAAGGGATCCCACAACTGCCAAATACGAAGGGAGACAACTAGTACAAGTTATCCTGACAAAAGTAATCTTTGCCTACAAAAGCCTCTGGTGGTGATGCCGTGGTGGTCTCCGCGATGACCTCCGTCCTGCCGTCCTAGCGGTCTTGGTCTTGTTGCACCGATATGGAAACCTTTGCTTGATTCCTCGGGACCCCGTGCCTGCGCTTTCCTCCTTAGCACCAAAGAGGAAACTGGTACACTGCGTCGGCTGGCGCACGCTTGGCCTTGGTCGTCATGGCTCACGTCATATCAACCTCGTGAGGTGCATCTTTCATAGATATTTCCGCTCCTCGGGAGCCAGCCTGATGAGGCCGCCCCCCATGGAGGTCTTGGTGTCATCTGCCTCGCGAGGCTTGCCCCTCGCGAGGGTCATGGATTGTTGTTGCTGAAGTTGGGCCGTTTCAGGCCGTCGATGGAGCCATGTCGTGGGCCACAAGCAGGCAAGTCTAGGTACCTGCGTTCCCAGGACGCCGACAGTAGCCCTCGGGCCCAAGGCACGCTCGATCATGGCTTTGAGGCGAAGCCAAAGGGCAAGTGCGGAGCACCACAGGACCCAACCGCCTGCGGCCTCGGTTAACGCATGGCGATTAATGGAACATGGGTGCCTCCACTTCCCCATGCTGCCTTGGCAATCGTTCGGCTTGATGAGACCCTGTTGCATGCAGAGAAAACCATCATTACATGTGATCATGGAGGCTGGCGGTTGGCCTCCTTCCGGCTATAAATGAGGGGAGGGGTAGAGCCCCCTTGCTCATCTCTGTCTTCTCGCCACCCGCCCCTTCTTCCTCCTCCTAGCCTTGCTGACTTGCCGCAACACCCATAGTGCCGATTAGGAGGTTCTCTGAAGTGGAGAAAGGGAAAACCCCTCGTGAGGATCAGGGGCCACTCCCATCGAAGAAGAGGCTCAGCCGTCCCCGCAACATCGGCGAGAGGCCAGTGGTGACGCGACCGTGGTACGAGCGGCCTCCGCCTGGCTTCCCGCTCCCTCTGTACGCCCGAGCGCAAGGCTCTGGAGAGGGCAGCAGTGCCTCGCCCCGCGCAATCCATGTCCGTGGTGGCCAGGCTGAGGTTGCACGGACCGCAGGCCTGCGAACCCACGTCGAAGGCTCCTCGCGCGAGTTCTTGGTGTAGGCGGTGATGCCACCGCGTACAAGGATCCAGCTCCTGCGGTTCTTCGCCGAGGAGATGCCGCTGAGGGGGCCACTTGAGTTGTGGCTGCAGCACGCCAGGTGCTGCAGTCTGGCCATGGGGGCAGAGGTCGAGGTCGTTCCCCCGGGCAAGATGTTCATGACCCGAGCATGGGGTGAGGTCACCTGTGCCTGCGGCGTAGAGGGGGCCCTCGCCATCCACTATGAGTATGATGGCACCTCCACACTGTCCTTCAAGGTCTTCGACGAGGAGCGCCGCCGCCTGGAGTGCTTCCCTGGAGGAAGTGACCTGCGTGGTGCGGCTGTGGGCACCGAGCCAGCCTCCGGTCCAGCGGACAGCTCCTCCAGCAGCAGCGACGACTCTTGCGAGTCAGGCGACTCTCCCGAGGCCAGCGAGTTTTCTGGAGTCGAGCGACGATAGCTACGTGCCACTGAGCTCTCGCCGTGCCCGGAGCGCGGCAGCGGCATCCGCTCGGCGTCGACGATGATCTGGATGGGGTTGGCGTCGGCCTCACGTGGACCACTGTTGATGATGGCGTCGACGGCGGTGCCCGTAGCCAAGGCTTCTTGAGGTTTTTCTCCTTTTGTTCCCTATGAGGAATCGAGACGAACCCCGTGGGGGTATGTAAAGAACTTGTAATGCTTTTGCTCCGATGTTTATTATTCTTAGTATAAGGTTGCAGCTGTGTGTCTTGCTTCGGCATTGTTCCCCCTTTTCGTTCTCGCGGTAGCTTAGCGCTCGACGCTGGCAGGTCCCAGTCCCCAGGCAGGCTTCGACCGTCGCTGGTATGCAGGTCGCAATGCCGTGGTCAAGGCCAGGAGGTGAGCGGCCCGAGGTCCGGTAAGATCTCCTAAGGAGTGATGCTCAAGAGGTCCCCTTTGGCGTGCAAGAAGCTCCCTGAAGGCCGAAAAGGGAAGCGGCATTGCCAGAGGGAGACTACGAGAGTCGAAAATTCCAGGCAGCGGGTTTGAGCTATTTCGTATGAGTAACTTATCTTGATGAGCCTGAGGTGATTCCTTTGTGCGGCGCCTAATTTGCGCTTTAGCAGTGGCACTACCAGGTAGGGCTCACGCCGGCCTCCCCTTTCCTCTCTCATCTAAATGCTCTGTCTCCTCGGGTCCCGACCCTCGAGCGAGGCTCAGCCGCTGCTGGTATGCCAGGTCGCGATGTCGTGGTCAAGGCCAGGGTGAGGGCTGGAGAGTCAGTAGGAGCTCTTGAGGCGCGATGCTCAGGAGACCCCCTTTAACGCACAAGCGAATTGCGTAAAAAGGGGCGGCCGGCGGGACCGCCTGTAGTTATGCTCTGGAGATTCCTGCGGGTTAGTCCGAGAGGAGAATATAACTCATAATGGCGTTTGCTGTCCTGCCGCTGATCTTTCTACAAGAAGATGAAGGCACTGAGGATCTGGTGAGGTGACGTGCGCAGGGCGGGCCGCGAGCCAGAGCTCGATCTCTCAGATTTGTCAGCGTTGCAGGGACAGACTCGAGCACAAGCGTCGTGCCAACATGTGTAGCCCCCGTTGGGGGATGAGCAGGAGGCCGGTCAGCAACTCGGGAAGCCGCAAAGGGCAACAAGAAAGCAGGTGATAACATAAATCATCTCCTGGAAGAAGATAACGCTAGTTCTGATAGATGCAAAATGACACATGCCACACGGACGGACCCACATGGCCTGGGGATGATGCAACCCGATGGGCGCCCCCAACTGAATAAACTGGAAAATGTCACCTGGCACCGTTGATGAAGAGATGTTGGAGTAGCTGAAGATGCATGTTGAAGAAGTCGCTCCTCATGAGCCGCCTGGGTCCTGAACCTCGGGAGGCTCTGGGGGCTCAGGGGGCTCATGAAGAACCGTCGCCATCTCCGCTAGGACCGCCTGGTGCCTGGCCTCCTAAGCCACCAAAACGCTCCGCAGGTGACGCTGGGAGGTAACAGCCGCGTTAAGCAGGCCAAAAGGCATGCGAACATAGTTGTGGGGGGGGGCTCATACCGACCAACGTGCGATGGCTAGAAGCGCTCCTAGGATGCGACCCTGTTGAGCCCTGGAATGTTGATGCTGACACGCAGCTCATTGTCCTCGCCAGGACAAGGAGCCGCGCCAGGTGGTAGGCAGCGATCGTCGCGCATGGCTCTTGCCTCTTGAAGCTCCTCGGTCGCCTTGGTGATGAACTCATGAGCACCTGGCACCCCGTGCCTTGTGCCCTTGTGAGGGAAACACGCAATGAAGCACGCCTACACGTGTTGCCCAAGCACCTCCCTTGTGGCATTCCTAAGTCAGAGACCCACCAGAAGAGAACCCCCAAGCCCAGCCTGAGAGGGGTGCCCTATGTGAGAGAGGGAGGCGCCCCATCCGTGGGCGCGGGTCTGGAGGTGGTTCCACTAGAGACACCGCTCTCCTAAGGCTCTTGGTGGAGCAGCTGCTTCTTCTTCTTGGGGATAGTCTCAGGACGGTAGATGGTGCCTTTGTTGTCTGGGTCCTCGACTGTTGCAGCCTGGTAGGCGCGATTGAGAGAGCACACTGCATCCTTCTTCTCGCAGGCGATCGTGATGATGTCGCGGTTCCCTGCAATCTTGAGGACATTGTAACCATGATGAATCACCGCCATGAACTTGGCCAGGGATGGATATCCAAGGATGACATTGTACGGAAGACTGATGTGGGTGATGTCAGAGTCGATGAGCTCAGTACGATAGTTGTCGCGCTGGCCAAAGGTGACAGGGAGGCGGATCTCCCCTATCGGGGTGGCGGAACCGTCGGTCACTCCTGAGAAAGGCTTGGTGGGCGGCAGCTGATCATAGGGCACTTGGAGGCGGTCGAACGTCTTGATGGAAAGAACATTGAGCCCCGCACCACCATCGATGAGGGTCTTGATGATGAGGACATTGCTGATGACGGGCGAGCCAAGCATCAGGAGGCCGCCGGCAGTTGCCGCGCACTTGAGCTGGTCGGACGAGCTGAAGGTGATGGTGCACTTGGACCACCTGAGTGGACGCGTGGCCCCAAGCCTGGGGAGGGCCACGTTGATGAGGACATCAATACCATTGTTACACCCACATCCCCTACTGCTACATATACTCGACCAATTACTAGAGCTCGTGCACGCCAATTAAATTATTAGGTACTTTCGTTTCTTGGTAATGATTCTAATGTTCATGAGAATATGATGTTGCCTAAATTGGATACATTTGTTTTGCTTACAAATGAAGGGCCTGGCATGGATAAGAGGGATGAACGCTGGAGCAAGACCAAGCATGGAGATGATGGCATGCGCAAGGGGAACAAGAACGGGGTTGCAAGTGATGATTTCAGGACTTTGAAGCTACCATAAGGAGTGCATGAAGCCTTGGATGAAATATACAAGTTGCCACTTCATAAATTTCGTCCAGAGTCTATTCTAGGTGCTGTGTCACCTTATTATTGGGCCAGGCCCATGTAATTTTGAAATACTTAAGTATAGGCTGTTTTTAGAGTCCGTATGTGTGGGGAAACAAGAGTTAGGGTTGGTTTCGGACCCCTTCTCCAAGGGCCACGAAATTTCCTCCTCTTTCCTCCATATATACAGCCCTTAGGGCATCGTTTAGACTTTGGGTTTTGTTTAGATTAAAAGTTTGCCATAGCTGAAACTTCACATACTTTGTTTGTGTTGAAC